>NC_056731.1:47710708-47820708 GCF_019279795.1 Protopterus annectens | reverse complement strand
ACAGTCAGAGGTGAAGATGGCTTTGTTCAATTTCAGAAGTCTCAGAAATAAAATGGGTGACCTAAAAGCGTATCTCTGACTTGAAGATGCTAGAATCTGCACTATTGTTGAAATATAGTTTAAAGACTCAAAATGCATATCAAAAACTCCAGACTATTTATTCTTTCATTGTCAGATGTACAGCATGACTGGTGGCAGTGTCTCAGACATTGAAAAAAATCTAAAAGCCATTAGCAAATATTTAAACTCAGGACATGAAATCAATCATACAGTAATTAATATCAATGACACTGAATATATTATAAGGATCTATAGCACACGACCTATGTTGCTTACAGCGCATAAGGAGTTCCTGACTAATCTCTGGGATGTACGAATGAATGAAATACAATGTTTATGAGGGAAGAGTAGTTCATTGCCCAGACAATGACTGGATAAACAAGTATCAGGTAAATATGCCCAGATATATTTATTATGCTAATCAAAACGTTTAGAACAAATATGAAATCCAACTGGAGATACCAGTTTATCTTATATGTCATATTAACAAAACTATAATCTTTTTGGTCTCCATATTTTGTTATATTATCTGTAATTAACATAGACAATAATACAGTCAGCTTTAGTCCAATAGTAAAATCAGACTTATTAGTAACAAGATCATTCTTCCTAGACTTTATCAATGGAAACAGTGATGCAGTAAATATCATACTTATAAAAGCAGACTGAGACATTGCCTTCTGTGACCCAAATAAATCTGTTAATGATACTGCCAATGACCTCAACTACATTATTACCTTCTGCATTAATAAACGTATATTGTTAAAGCACAGTGGAGGCTGGGGGCTTCAAAGCAAAAGGGTGTTGAGGGAAGTGAATGTATGAGGCAAACTGGAATGGCATGTGGATACATTGTGGCAGCTTGATAACTGTTTAAGTACAATCAAAAACAACTGGGTCACTCACTTTAATCCACAGACTCCTAAGTAGCCACTCAGTATAGCCATTCTATTAACTGCATATAACTCAAAAATAGCAATTATTATAATGGTCACATCAATGTATTTCAGTTTGTTCTATGCAAGCACACAATAACCCCCTAGGACAGATCAATAACAAATTAACTATGATTAAAGGATAGCAGGGTTTAGTTACTTTCATCTATAGAGTGCATCTATTCCACCACTTACAGCCACTTTACTGACTGTGTCTATCTCATCTGTTCAATTCTGATTATATACAGGTGCAAATACATAAATAATGGCCACTGAAATGTGATTCTTCTTACTGATGTCAGATGCATATGGTGTAGCTCACTGCAGCTTCCCCCACACTACACAGGTGTACCCATGAATTACAGCCACTTTAAGGATTGTGGATACCTCAGGCACATGATTGTGATCAATTGAATGTATGACTAAATACACACAATAATATATTTTATCTTGTTGTTGTTGTCAGACTTGCACAAAATAACCCATTACAACATCACCCACATATTCACACATTGACACACACAGACACACACAGACACACACACACACACACACACATGCATGTACAAAGAGGTGCTGATCAAATATAGCTACTTTATTGGCTCTGTGCACCTCAGAATTCTGACTGTGATCACATAAATAATACGTAACTACTAACTCAAATAATCGCATTGCTGTTAGACACATACATTGCAGCCCATTAAAATTCCTACATCCACACACAGATGCCCTCCCCAAATTAGAGTCGCTTTAATGACTGTGCACAGCTCAGATAACTGACTGTGATCAGATGAATGAGTAAATTCATCAATAATAACCAAAGCAATATATCTGAGGTTGCTGCAATTAAGTGCATACAGTGCAACCCATCATAGCCCCTCACTGCTTGTGCACACATACCCACAAGCACGCGCGCGCGCGCACACACACACACACACACACACACACACACACACACACACACACACACACACACACACACCTAACAATTGCAGCCATTTTTCTGTGCACCTCAGATGTCTGTCTTATGAATAGAATCTGATAACTAAATGTGAGGAATGTCCTGTTGTTCACAACAAAGTAAGTTTGCTATTACTTCTGTTCTACACTGAAACCCAGCCTAGATGTAAACCTGGTGAGACTACTGTGATATGGATGTAATCACAAAGTATTTATCCTGCTCCTCTTCAGAGGACTGACTGTGGCTAAAAGGGTCAGATGAGCATCCTACCTACTTTCTTCAGAAATAGGTAATAAAGAAAAAAACTCACTCAAAAGGTGTACAGAAGCTGCCTTTGTTTTATAAAATGCTCTTGGAGTACAGACATAGGGAGCTGCTACTGTAAAAAAAAAAAAACAACTATAAATCCCCTGAAAACTGCTGGGAAGTCAAAATAATTATATTGATTGCTCTGGATACTGAATTGCCTTCCTGAAGCTCTGTGAATGAAGTACTCTGCCAGCATGCTTTAAAATGTAAAGTCAATGAAAAAATATATAATTAAAAAAAAAAACTAAAATGCTGAGATAGAAATAGTATAACTTATACTTGTGCGTGTGCTTGTGCATTTGGAGATAGTGATGATGCTATCTGTTACAGCAGTTTACCAGTTTCACTTTTATATCAGGTGTGCTTCTATAAAAATAATCCTAATTTCTGACTGATGCAAACTTTCTTTGCATTTTGTAACTCTACTGAACCAGGAAGCCAAATGAGAAAGTGTTCTCACAACAGCAGAACCTTGGGGGTCATTGAGCCCTCGCTCAAATCCCTGGCAGTATTACAAATCTGAGGGTAATGCTATAATCTTGTTTTCATTCATTTTATCTCAACTTGAAAGGAAACAATGGCTGTCAGGTGCCAGCCATACTTGCTGCTATGTTAATGGACTAAAATGAATTAAAGTGCAATCTACAACCCTGAAACTATAATTTCCTTTTACTGTTAAATAAAGAAACTATAAAAAAATGTAAAAAGTTCATCTGGAAGATCTGATCCAACATCTGAAGAGCAATGTAAAAAGTGCACACACACCATATATCACAGTAACCCCAAAGAGAGCAGATTCTAAGTCTTCTGTATGTACACTTTTGCACTTATGCATGGAATTTCATGCGAGCTGTTGCCTTGGTACCCTTGTATTACTAAAACATACACAGTTGTATATACTATGAATGCCTGCTGACACCCATGAGTAAAGGGTCTCCTCAGCCCTAGAAAACCTATGATTTCCCTGTGATGCCCACTCTGGATAGGCATTATTATGCTTAGGAAATGAAAAACGCAAATGTAACAAAAACAAACTGAAATCACTTAAAATCCGGGAAAAGCAAAATGAGTAGCACACCAGTAAATGAAATAATTAAAATAATTTAATCATGTAAAGCGCTTTTCGTTTGCGCTATTGGCAAACTTCTTCAGACAACCATTTACTCCTCAATAGTAGTATATATACTTTGAGTTCACTAAATAATTAATCAATTAACAAACACAATGGCTTAACAACAATCTAATACCATCCCCTTAAAGGTATAAAGGCATAAATTACTTGTAGATATCTTTATACCTTTAAGGGAATGGTATTAGATTGTTGTTAAGCCATTGTGTTTGTTAATTGATTAATTATTTAGTGAACTCAAAGTATATATACTACTAATGAGGATTAAATGGTTGTCTGAAGAAGTCTGCTGATAGCGCAAACGAAAAGCGCTTTACACGATTAAATTATTTTAATTATTTCATTTACTGGTGTGCTACTCGTTTTGCTTTTCCCAGATTTTAAATGCTTAGGAAATGAGACATCTTTGTATTCCATTTTTAACTTTTGTTTTTTTTTATCATACATTATGAAATTGTCTTTTCTGATGTAACATAACTCCTTCACCTCTTACTTTGACTGGTTGTGGAATACCTGTTACTTTTTTATAAGGTAATTTAGTAACAGTAAACTAAAAAGTAATAAATTAATTTTTGATGCCATAATCCATGTGGGATTATGCTGAAACAAGTGTAAGGGTTTTAATTTACTAGATGCTTTGATTACACTGTTACTATTTAACTATTCTTTTTTTCAGATTGCTTTACAGCAGTGGTTATAATTATGTTGACTTCTGTTTTACATTAGAGATGATTCAACAATATCTATCCTTCTGATTAGGAGCTATAAATGTAGCTTGTATTCAGAAGGATGGATACTGAATCTACTCTGATGTTTGTGCTGAAGGTCTCACTATGGCAAGCATGGGGAATTCTTCCAGCTCACTACTGGTAATAATAATGTATGAAACAAAGTGATACAGCAAAGTGGTTTAGGGCATTAATGCTAAAGGAAAAACTCATGAAAGCTAGGAAATATAGGGCAAACTATTCTGTCATTATTAAGCTACCCATGCACTGTTTCATCTTTTTTAAAGACTTCTTCAGAGTGAATACACATAAAATGTTCATAAGTGCTGTCGTGTTTTTCAATTTTAAGTAAGTGGTTAAAGGAGAAAGAAGTAAAACCACTTATGATTATCTTAATTTTATTAATGCGTAGTTTCTTCTTCTAATAGGTATATGACTGTGGAGTATTGCCTCCTCATAGTTCATCAACCTCTGGCTGCCCTCATTTTTCTTGAGGGGATCCTGCAGTCACCATGTCCCCTAGAAAGTGATTTATAGCCTTCTGGCAGTTCAGTCATATTTTTTCATGTCTTCTATTTCTCTTTCCCCTTATTTTTGAAACATCCTATTGGTGTAAATCACAGGAGTATAGATGAGGTACAGAGAGCCCAAAGAATGCCACAGAAGTCGGCTGATAGCTATGCAGCTAACTCCACTGGCAGTAAGACTCCAAAGCAGAGGTAGGTATCAGTCCTTTCCTTACACATCATATGTTTTCTCTATGCTCTTCACTGTATAAATACTCTCCTCTCCTTGCTGATTGACTGCAGAAATAGAGGGATTGCTATTGTGTGCCTGAAGTCCCAGTCTGAAAAAAATGTACTCTGCTTTTAGCTCATTATCAGATATGAAAGCTTCCAAGATATTGTGTCATGCAAAAATTCCTTTCAGAACCACACTGATAACGAGTAAGAGGCATCTGCAAGTTTGGCAACTGCTGGGTATTTTGGATAGTATCTGCCAAGGTTCCCATGATTGAAAAATGTTAGTGACCATTTTGCCCCGTGGTTCCTAGGCAGCATATGTGGCATCCTTTCCTCATTAGATGGGCTCCTCCTGTAGATGTTTCACTATAAGCATGCAAACAGACCATCTCTTCCATCTTGGAATGACATGCCAGACTAGAATAAAATGTCTCTAGCTTGCTGCTTACACTTCACTATATCCAAATGGGCTCTGTGTATTCTCTGCCACATTTAGTTTCTCATGAGTGTAGCACAATGACTCTGTTGGACTAGTACACGAGTCCCTTGTTATGATCAATCTCGTTCTTGAGTGTAAAGTATCACAGGTTCAAGAGAGACACTTCCTGTTTCTTTTCTGGCCACCTATTCAACATTGCTTCATTTAGGTTCCCTTTTCTGGCCACCTATTCAACACTGCTTCATTTAGGGTCCCTTTTGGTGGTACATATTGTGAATTCTTGTATCTCTCATGATACATTTAGATAGTCACATACTGACTTAAATTTCAGCTGAGCCTCAAGGATTACTTCTTTGGTTTCCTCAAGGTAAGCATGTATTAAGGTGTCACATACCTCAAACTCAAAAACTATCCAGATAGGATTGTTTTCAGTTGATTGGTTCAGCTTGGTATAAGTGGGCTCATCGGCAGTGGGTTCTTAACTTTGAGGAAGTCCCTCAGAATGTATGGGGATGAAAGCACTTAGGTGGTTTATCAATAAAATTAATGGAAGTCAAACATCCAGGCGAAACAAGTTTTTTTTTTTTTTAGTGACACATACCTCAGTTTACCGGGCTTCTAATGACTTGTGAGTTCAAACTTGTACAGGTTTAGCAGTATATATTGAGTCTTAATGGTGCCTTGTGTATTTTTTTAACATGGTCTGAAGAGGCCTGTGGTCTAATTCCATGACTGTTAGCCACCATTTACAAATTCATAGCATTTCTCACATCGATATTCTATTGTCATTACATTCTTTTCTATTTGGCATATTGAGATAAAGCAATTTGCAACCAGTCTTGCAGTAACACTGCCACTAGCCCAGAATGAATCATACACTTACAATATTAGTAGCTTCCTGGTGTCATAATATTTGAGGGCTGAGCTTGTAACCAGTTTCTGTAAAACAGTGAATCTTTCTTTTTTCTTGTTTGCACTCCTCAACATCATTCTGTATTAATTTCCAGTAGTTTTCTTGGCAGCACAGAAACCTTTTAGCAGTTCAGAATGAATATAGCCTGGCACCACACCATTCCTAACAACATATGTAGCACAACTTTGTCTTCTGGCATGTCCTTCTCCACTACTGCTCTTATTTCTCTAGGTTTAGTCTGATGCCTTATTTGGCACATGCACTTCATAATTTTAACATGCATCTGGCACTATATTTTTGCATGCAGCTACTATTGTAGTGCTGTAGTCTTTCCGGTTAACTTCTCCAGTCAAAAGTCATGCAAAAATGTAATTAATTATATTTATTATTTTTTCAAGGCTTTCTGTTTGAATTATATCCTATTGGAAGACTTCAGGTGGCAACAATATCCCAAATGGGATCCTGAGATTTGTGAGTCAAGATTTTTTTTGCCAGAAGCCATAATTGGTATCATTCCCACTAATTCCTCTACTGTCGTCAATGGATAGTGATCTGTCTCTATGGTTATGTTTAGGTCCTGGGGCTCAATGCCTATCCTTACTTTGTTGAGTTTCATCATTGTCACCATGCTCTTGGGCCACTCTGTTGCCTTAGTTTCTCCTGGAATGATCCATTACTTTCAGTTCTTGTTCTGTGTAGTGCCTTATGGCCACCCACATCCAATATGGGGATGTGTCACAAATGCCATGTCAGGATCAACCTTAATGTTGTACTCCCTTGGCAAACATGCTGGTCCAGTAAACAAACTACTATACTATTCAAAAACATGTCTTTGAAGCTAGCTCCATTTGAACTACCTTTTGCTTCTATAACATCCTACAGAAATGTGTAAATGGTTATCACTGTGATGGTATGAGTACTCGGCTCTATAGCAGCACAAATTATTGTCTGTCCAGCTATGCAACTGAGCTTACACACTATGGATACATCTGAACATAACAAACTGCTCAGATGCAGCTCTGCTCAAGATGTTAGCTTGTAGAGACACTGCTTGGAGCAATACTTATGCGATATATTTTTGCAATTGCACTTCAGCTTAGTTTGCTCCTGTTAAGAGTTTGTGTCCTAAGTATATCTGCAGCATGAGTACTGAACTCTTCAACGTATCTTATACACTCCAGACTTTCAACAACCTCTCATTCAGAACAATACATTCAGCTACAACATCAATTTTGAAATCAATATTTTCAACATTTGTAAGCAGCCTTTTCCTGTCCTGCTTGTATACCCTCAGCCCATTGGATGTTACTACATTTACAAAACAGACCTCAATAGTTCCAACTACCAGCTCATTTTCAGGCTCTAAACACAGACTGTTTTCACCTGTATGCACTGGTCCATGTTTACTGGTGATCTGCAAGACTGCAAATGCATCTCTTGTAAGTCTCTGGCATTACATATCTTGGCAAAACTACTCATATTTACACATCTCTTGCACACACAGTCATCTACAGGGCAGTCTCTGGCCTTATGTGTGTACCCACATCCTTTTCAATTCCTTAGTTCATCGGTCAACATCTTACCCTTTGTATTTTCAGTTATGTCAACATTATCTGGTTTCTTGCTATATCTCCTCCCCCTCATACTACTTTAGACTTGTTGCTCTGTACCATGATTTCTACTAAACATCCTTCTTTATTTCATTTTAGATCAGTCATTTTTTTAAGTTTTATTTTACTTACATCAAGCTCCACTGATAGCTCTTTTATTTGCACATTCATTAGTTTAGTGATTCTGTATGTATCAAAAGCATTTCTAAGTAACTCATTCTCAGACAAAAGTTTAAGCCTAAGTTGGTCATTCATTATGCCACATACAATTCTATCTCTCAAAATGTGACTGACACAATTCAGCAAATTCACAGTCATTTGGTTACATAAATATGCATTGTTTCATTTGGCCCTTTCTTTCTTTTCTTGGCTCACAGTATTATCTGAATTTTTCTTTAAATACCAACAGAGTTGTTTGAATATATTATTGTCTCCCCTCTAACTACATACAAAAATGTTGGTACTTGTACATTTCTTGCTTGACTCTTTAACCCGGACATAGGAATAAACAATTCAAACCATCACTGTTCACATGCTAGGAAGTTTTCTGTTAACATGCTGATATGGAGGGCCTAGAGCTACAGAGACTTCCATTTTTAGTTTTCTTTGTTTTTTTTTTTTGTATTGCCTCACTTAGTGGTCTTACAATATGTTTATTGCATTTTTGTTCTTCCAAAGTGCACTGGTAGCTTCTGCACTGATACATAATTTAAAAAAAATAATAATATACGTGTGTGCGTGCGCACACAGACACACACACACATACACACACAATAATATATATATATATATATATATATATATATATATATATATATATATATATATATACATATATATATATATATATATATTTATTTATTACATCAAATCAGAAAGCCACAGTCCATGCCTCTTCTGATATCATATGACGTTAGCAACACAGTATGACAAAGGTTTACCAGGGAAATTTGTTGAAGTACTGAAGAAGAAAGCAAAGTTACTGGGGGAGGTGTATGGCCTTATCACAGCTGTGGTAAATGTCATGTGCTGACAAGGACAGTAAAAGTAGAGTGCAGGATCTCACTGAGTCATTAAAGTTTTTTTTTGAAGGCAAGGTTGCTCAGTGACAGGGTCCTGAAGTTTACAACTGATGATCAAAAAAATGTAGACATGTCTAAAGTAAAGTGTGTAAGGAAAGTAAGTGCAAAAAAGGACTGTTGGGGTAAAGGAGCTGTAGTTGTAGAAAAAGATGAGTTAAGCAGCATGGACAGAGGTATTAAGGGGGAAGGTTAAAAGGGGTGTGGTGATGATGCTGAGCAATGTCAGGTGATGGAGAAATATATGACTCAACTGCATGTTGGATTAAAAGATCAATAAAATAATGCTGCCATCATAAGGAAGACACAGAATCCAAGGTGAAGCAAACGCAGGCAGGAAGTAGTAAATCCACACAGTTTATTTAGAAAAATAAGCACTTTCATCCCAAACAGTTAATTTATCAGGAACTTCATCAGAAGGGAGTAAGGAGCAGCATTGCTTTAATTTCTCCAAATGATGGTCCCTTTAGCACCCACAATGTACCCAGCACTGTTTGCTTTTATATTTAAAGTGGAAGTACCTGTATTTGTAACATATTTAAGTCAACACAGAAATTCTTGTTCTATGGGCTTGATTACTCCCATTACTACTAGAACAGTTTAGGTACCCTTGTTTCATATTGCTATCATTTTCCTTGCAAATTTTAATATTTTATAATAATATATCCATCAGTATGCAAGTTGCCAGCATTGCTGTTTCAATAATTAATGCTACTTTTGTCTTTTTTCAATTGCAGTATCTGATTTTCTTACCTCCAGTTTCTTTTCAGTTGGTAATAAATGATCTCACATAATTGTTACTTCTTAAGTTTTAGTAATTATTTCTGAGTCATATTTCAAGTGGTAAGAGACCTTGGGACACAGGTGGACAGTAGTCTCTCCTTTGATAATCACATCGCCACAGTAGCCAGGAAATCCTTCTACATGGGAAATCCTTCTACATGGCATACCTCATCACAAAAGGTTTCTCATCCAGAAAAAAAGAGGTCATTGCTCCCCTCTACTCATCACTCATTAGACCCATTATAGAGTACAACACCCCTTTAGGTATGTACCTCACAAGACATCTACAATAACTGGAAAGGCCGCAGAAATACCTCACAAAGAGGATTACCAGCCTCAAACAGATGCCCTACGCAGACCGTCTCAAAACACTCCAGCTTTACTCCATTGCATATCGCCTACTCAGAGGTGATCTCTGCCTAACATAAAAAAACTATGTCAAACCCACAGCTGTTGGACATGCTCCACTTAAAGAAATCCCAATCCCTCAAAGCTACATGTTCTAGGGACCTAAACCTTGTCACCACAATAAACAGAACATGCCAGAGGGATAGATTCCTATCCCAGAGACTTCCCATACTCTGGAATAAACTACCTATCTATATCAAACAAAGCTCCTCATTAGCACTCTTCAAGAAAAATTTTGATGATTGGATGGGAAATAGGAAATTCACCCCAGGGATCACTTATGTGGCTCTGCTCAACAGTGGCACAGAAAAATAATTTTCTTGGGTGGCAAAAGCCAGAGGTATCTTTTTGGCTGGGCTTGTATAGGCCCTAGGGCCGATAGCCTAGTACCTACCTATGAACCTATGGACCTAAGTATTTCTTGACTATTGGATATTGTAATGTTTGCTGCTTTTCCAATATAAGAACCTAACTACAATGCTGTGTCTTTCAGTACACAGAGTCTTAGACATAAGTATATTACAACCAGCCATAAGGTAATGCAACTGTTGTTAGTTCTGTGTAGAACCTTCCTTTGTCTGCATCCTTTTTTTTCCTATGTAGACTCTGAGAATCATTTTGAGTGTAACATACCACAGCAAGCTCTCGTTGTCAGCCTTTCATCTTTTAGTTTAGGTTCAACTCTTCCTAGCCATTCAAGCATCAAATCTTGATCAACACATTGCTGCTTTAGCAGTTTGCTATACTATCCAGTATAATTGTCAGCTTTCCAATTTTCTTTTTTTTTTTTGTAGACACAATACTTATACATTCCTTTTTCTGCTTTTCAATACTTTCTGTTGCTACCTATTTCTTACCTACCCTTCTGAAATTCTTCTGATAGTCTGAGAATGGATGCAAATTTAGACTTGTTTTCTTCATGGTTCAAAACTTTCATCATGCTTAGAAATGAGGATTTCAACAGATACTAATGCACTCTCCCAACTGTAGATGACTACATATAATCAATTACAAAGAAAAATATGAATCTCTCCAATAGAGGACCATATAACCTTAACCATGTATTTGTTTTTTATGCATCTGCTAATAGTTATGAAGCAGTTTTCTTGTTTTTGCAACAAATTAAAAACTTTTTGTGGCCAATCATTATACCAAACCCATATGATATAAAGGAAAGGCAATTTGTTTTACAACTTGAACTTTACTCCTAGTTGTCAAAGCAGGTCTCAGCATTTTATGAAAATGTCTGTCACGGAAGATGAGAATTCAGTACTAGGAGTCTAGAGTGAATTTACATATTATTCTCCAAAATACAAAAAACTGGGCAAGGCTAGATATAATTTATATCTCACAGGAACTCATGCATTTAATTATAGGTTGTGATACTTACCCAATAAGTAGTTCAGATCATGTGCCAGTAATAACTAAAATAAAAATGCAAGGTAATGAAATAAAAATGAGACACTGGTGCTTTCTACCTATCTGTTGAAAAGAGAGGAATTTGAGGAATGGGCTTTGGAAATTATTCAGGAGATATTAGAGAAGTTAGAAATTAAATTCCTTCTGAAAATATAGCTAGGAAGTATGATGAGCACTCTTTACCCTGGAGCAGTAACTAAGGATTCTCAATCCTCACCACTGTCTCCGGTAAGGAAGTTTCACTAAAAGCAGGCATAGAAATACACAATTTCCCCTAAGAGTACACCAGCAACAGGTTCCAAAACCTGGGACCGGACTATATGTTTCACTCCAGGTCCCCAAATGAGTCTCCACACTAACCATTGCAGAACACTGTGTTCCAAGTCTAGGTATCTGACATACTCACTCTTAAAGATCTGATATTCATACATACACACACACTCTTGAAAAAGACTGACACAGATTTACCTGCTGAGTTTCTTTACCCAAATTACAAGGTAACAGCTCACACCAGTCAAATACCACAATACCTTTCAAAAGGGATGTTCAATTATATTGGGTAAAAGAGACATTGAAACAAATGGTAGCATGTATCCCAAAAAGTAAGGCTATTCAGAGTGGCCCTGATGTTATCACAATAAGCATAAACACTGTCAAGTTATTAAAAATATTAACTTAATAATAAATAAAAGGATTTAAAACATGTAAACACTGAATAACTGATTCCACTAAACAACAGAGTTTCACACACAGGAAATATGAAAATAATACTGTAGGGCAGATCTCACACTGTTTTTAGAAAACCTCTAACTAACTAGCTGTAGTTCCCTGACTATCTGAAGATTAACTGTCTCTATCTAATCTAAATAACTCAACAAGGCAAGATTATACTCTTATCTGCAAGGCAAGATGAGGAATTATGCCCACACTCTAGGCTGTTATCTGACCTCAGTGACTGAAACAACTACTCTGGAAACAACTGAACTCAACTAAACTTTGATACAGAACCTGCTTTTATAGCAAACTTTTTTTAAAAGTAACAGTAAGCTGCTATGAGAATTCTAATCTCTCATATCAGACTTGGAAAAGTAAACAAACAGCTGTTGCGAAGATTCTATTCTCTCAACTCTGGCACACAATGACATTGCATCTAGGTCAGCTGACTCTGGTATAACATACATTCAGAATTCTTTTTATAAAGAACATGTATATTTGGTCAGCCCGCGGGCCCGCCTGACGGCAGGATAACCCAAGTGTAATGACTGCAGCAGTGAAACACGATGAACATCACTGTTTGACATCCAGACATTGCATAAATCAGAGTGATAATCAAAAGACATAAACTTATTTACAAAATTATAGTTAGTCATGCTGGCATATGTAACACAGGGTAATTTACAATTACTTACAATTATCTACAAACTTCCGCCAGTAATGCTAGCACAGATAACAATAACTAATATCCTCACATTTAGGATAAAATTAAAGTGGAGTTTAAAACTAGGGTGGAAATAAAGGAAAGGGAGATATGGTTAAGAATTAACAAGAATTATTTAGAGGGACTGACAAATGTGAAAGTATTGCAAAATAGGGGGAATCTCACAGAACAAGAACAGCAGTAACTGCAGAATGCTAAACAAAAAATAAGGGATTACCTCAATAAGATGCATGAGTTTAGAAAGATTACTTTTAAGCCACTGTTTTGTGATAATTACTCTATAGCACAAAAACTTTTAGCACCAAGACACAGGCAACTGAAAGGGAAAGGGCTGTCAGCAAGCTTATGGAGCCTACAAAAGGGAAGATAATAAGAGATCCTGTAGAAATATTAGAAATATTTGGAAAGTTTATGTACGTTTGTATAAAGCAGAGAAATATGGAAATCAAGAAAAGGTACAAATGGAAATGTTTACAGAAGAATTAAATATGTCAAGATTAGAGGTAGATGAGGCTCAATTACTAACAATTAGGACAGGAGGAGAGCAGATAAAAATGGTTATGTATAACTAATTTACTGAAAAGTCCCCAGGAATAGATGGTATTCCTGTGGAAGTTTGGAAGCTAGGAGGTGAAAAAACTGATAAAGATTTGGAAGGTTTTGTTTAACAGTATTTTAAGATGATGAAAAGTACCAGCATCCTGAAAGAAAGCCGTGGTAGCTGTAATACCTAAACAGGGTAAAGATCCATCGGATCCAGCTTCATACAGGCTCATTCAAATACTAAACCATGATTATAAAGTGTTTACATCTATAATGGCAAAAGAATAGCAAAAGTGATACCTAAATTGATAGATATGAATTAGTGTGGTTTTGTGGAGGGGAAGCAAACATTTGAGAACATTACCAGAACACTGATGAGCAGAATGTAAGAAAATACCAGTTTTGTTGGTGGGTCTTGATGCAGAGAAAGCATTTGACATTGTAGATTGGGACTTCATGAGCAGGCCAAAAGAAGCAGTTGCTTTCCTTAATAAAATTATAAGATTGATTAGGAGTACATATGAGGGATCAGAGGCGAAAATTAAAGAGGGTGGGGTCATCTCTGATAACTTCTCTTGAGTAGAGGAACCAGGCACAGGTGTCCTCTTTCCACTTTGTTGTTTGCATTATATTTAGAACCACTGGCAAAGAAAATAAGGGACTCAGAAATTCAAGGATATAATTGGTATGGTAGTCAAGAAAAGCTGTCTCTATTTGCAGATAATATTATTTTATACATGACAAAACCAGAAAGGGACATTACAGTATTGTGGAACATTTAAAGACAGTTTCAAATCTTTTTTTGGATACAAAATTAATGAAGCTAAAACAAAGGCAATAGTGGTAAATTATGTACCACACACAAATCGGTCCAACAATACCCACATTTATGGGACGTGATAAAATGAAGCATTTAGGAGTATGGATTATAAATGACTCTGCTGTGGTAGGTAAGGATATGTGGGAAGAGACTAAACAGCAGACAATACAAAAATTGAGAAAATGGAAGCTTTTTTATATAGATATGGATAGTAAGATACAAGCGGTTAAAATGTTTTTAGTCCCTTTAGTCTTATACATAGGTCAGGCATACTTTTATCAACCAGAGGAGAAGTTGTGGATAACACTTAAAAAAGAGCTGAAAGATTTTATCTGAGAGGGTAAGATGGCAAGAGGCAAGTCAGATAAGTTAATTCTTCCAATAGAACAAGGTAAACTAGGGTTATACAATTTGAGGGGGTATTTTAGAGCAACACAGTTAAGGCTAATATACACAGCACAAGCGGGAAACTATAATTCAAAGTGGAAAGGGATGATGATAATGATACATGGGGGAAGCTCAAGAAACAAGGAGAGACTGGAATTTTGGATGCAGACTCGTAAGGAGAATGACAATAATCATACAGAATATTACATTCATAAAGTAGCAGGGAGTACTTTAAGAACGAAAGCAGCATGGGAATGGAGAAAAGAGATTCTGCCGACATGGATGACTGCAGTTAGGGATACAGACAACAGGCAAGAGGGAGCTGGAGTTTATTGGAGAAAACTGTCAAAGGAACCAAGGAATTGTGTGCAAATAACTAGAAAGGGAAAGGTAATAGAATGGGAAGACCCCAAAAATTTACTTGGATTACAGGTTAGAGATTGCCTTCCCTGTCAAGGATTGATAACAGAGTATAGGTAAAGAAAAAGAAATAAGGGATCCTAAACAAAAGACCAGCACTGGTAGAGTTTTTAATAGAATCTAGAACAAAGGCTGCCATTAAAAAAAGAATAATTAGTAGAGTATATAAAATATTGCATGATAACTATAAGAATCAATCAGAGGAGCTTCAAAAGGATTGGGAAGGGAGATTGGATAAGCAATTCTCAAAGAGACAATAGGGGGATATATGCATATCTCCCAAATACGCAGCCTAAGTCTAGAAGATTTAGGATCTTTGCCTGGAAGTGTTTACATATGTATTTTCATACCCCAAGTAGGATCCAAAGAATTTTTCCTCAGGTGGACAGCAAATTTGGAGGTGTGACAGGGAAGAAGGAGGTAATTGGGGACATATATTTTTGGGAGTGTAATGCATTGGCAGACT
The DNA here is from genome assembly GCF_019279795.1 of Protopterus annectens. Lineage (NCBI taxonomy): Eukaryota > Metazoa > Chordata > Ceratodontiformes > Protopteridae > Protopterus > Protopterus annectens. Next base: position 47,805,118 of record NC_056731.1, on the reverse strand, counting down.
TTAAAGATTCCCTGCAGACTGCTATGTCAGGGATGCTGGGTTTGCAGATCGGATTGACTGGGGAGATGATTTTCTGAGCTATGATACAGAATCAGAATTGCCTAGACATAGTAAAGCCTTGCAGAGTCTAATTATGGTGGCTGCCAAAAAAGCAATTGCTAGAAAATGGAAATCAAAGTCTAAACCAACTTTACTAGAAGTAGTGAATATAGTAACAGAGATAAAGCAACTGGAATTGGGATCTTTAGAAAAGGGAAGGAGCAAAGTACATAGGAGAAAATGGGAATTGTGTGAACAATATATGCAGAGAAGTAATGAGGTTTAAAAGAAGACAGGATTTGAATGCGCTATAGAATGCTTAACTGACAATGACTAGATAGATTATAAGTGATGTATAATGTTTGCAACTACAGTTGTCTCAATGGTGTCTGTGATCCATAATGTTTGCAACTAAAGTTGTGTCAATGTTGTCTGTTTTTCATTCATATAAATGTAAGATTGCCTATGTTGTGTGATAATTTAATAACAATTTTTTGTTTAAAAAAATAAAGCAGGCCTCAGCTTTAGTTCATTCTGAAATACTTGTTACTAAACTCAGTTCTCATTTGTTCTTTTTATATTAATTCTTTTGAATGATTCTACCCTCAAATCTTTATACACCACCTCTTTCTTTAGTTCTTTATTCCTTTCAAGGTTGATATTTTCTAGCTACATCATTTTCTATTCTATGACTGTATGAGCGTGAGGATGTTTTATAGGGGAACTTACTTTTTATGTTTTTAACTGACAATATTATACTCAGATGTAAATGATTCTTTATATATTCCCAATATCTGTGTTTGGTATCTTGGTCACAGTAAGGGAATCATCACTCTGATCTACAGAGTCAGCCTAACTTCTTAAATTTATTTAGTACTGTGTTTAAATGTAAGTAGTTAACACTAACAGAAGCAGAGTTTTAGATTACAAGGGTCAGCACTATAAAGGTTATAGTAGAAATTTTAGTCCCCATCATACCTATAAATCTAAAAATAATGAGGAGGGAGGGAATGATCCAAAACCAGGAACATATTACTCCTATAAAGTAAAAAAAGCAGATAGAATAACAGATCTGAGTCTCTTTTTGGACTGAGGATAGTCTTGGCATTCCCAGTGGAAATGCTCTCTTAAGGTATGCAAGGTTTCACCAAAAGAAGAATTCTCTGGAGGGGAGGCAGAGAGAATTTATTCCTCTGCATCTGAATCCTCATAAGCAGATAAGGGCATGTCTTCATAATCAGAAACCTCAAGACTCATCAGACTCCTGATCTGTAGAAGCTGTAGGGGACTGGTCTCTTTTTCTCTTACCAGGGGAAGCCTGGCTTCCCCTAATCAGTATAATAAGGTCTTCTGCCATTCTAAGCTTTTTTTTTGTGGTATGGGATCAGGTGCATGTGCTTTGGTCGTTGGCTTTCTAGGCGTAGTGCGTACTCTGGGCCTAAGAAACTCGGTAGTTTGGGTTAAAAAAGAAGTCGTTAGTTTGAGTTGAATATCGGTTGAGTGAAGAACTGCCTCAGAAGCCAGTGCCTGCACAGTGGCTCCGGGCCCATCCAAGGTAGAGACATTCGCAGCTTCCATAGTCAAAGAAGAGTATCATGGCATACCGGACTCTGAATCCATTGAAGCAGGCATCAGGGGCTGCGAAAGTGCCTGAGTACCGGTGGACTGGCGACTAGCTTAATGGAAGCGTCGTCAGCAGGTTTGGACCTATGCAGTCTGTCTCTGTCTTTATCCTTACATTTTTTTTGGAATATCGGTAGTTGGATGGCTTACCAAAGCCATTTCAGAATACAGAGATCGAGCGCGAAAGAATTTAGTGAAAAAGAGAGCCCGATGATGAATGGTTCAATTAAACAAGGCACAAAACTGACAGTGAGGTACGTTGTGGCATGTGCCTAAACAGGCGATGCAGTAAGAATGAAAATCTCTGTGAGGTATTTGCTTTCCACAGGCAAGACAATTCTTAACTTTTTCTAACATCAGTTAGAGCTGGAAAAAAGGATCCATAATGGGGTACTTAGCTTTAGAAGACTATTCAATTTGTAAACAAAAATTCAGGTAGCGGCTGACCGGCACTTGCGAACTGCTTCTGCTTCAGGCTTCTCGGCAAGAAAGACTAATGTAATGGTATCAGCTGTCTGTTTTTATACCCCTGACATCAGTCCTGGAGCAACAGCATCCGATGCAGAAATACTAAGTCTCTGGTATTTGGGCTGACTGAGGGCTACCTGCAGGCAGATAACCCAAGTGTGACGACTGCAACAGTGAAACACAAAAAAAATCAGCTGTTATATTCTTAAATGAGATACATCGAACACAGGTGGAAGAAAAGCACTTACATTGATACATGAAATGCACTGTGAAAGACCTTTTACATTCTTTCAGGAAACGCAGTTAGCACAGTTGGAAGTAAAGCTGTCTGCATTGTTACATGAGATGCAGTGAGCACAGTAGGAAGAAGAGCAGTTATATTGGTATATGAGACACTGTGAGCACAGCTGGAAGAAGAGATGTTATACTGTTACATGACATGCAGTAAACACCCCTGGAAGAAGAGCCATTGCATTGTTGCATGAGAGGCAGTGAGCAGAGTTGGAAGAAGAGTTGTTACACTGTTACATGAGTTGTAGTGAGCACAGTTGGAAGAAGAGCTGTTACACTGTTAAATGAGATGCAGTGAGCACAGTTGGAAGAAGAGCTGTTACATTGTTACATGAGATGCAGTGTGGAAGAAGAACTGCTACATTGTTACATGAGATGCACTGGATACAGCTGGAAGAAAAACTGTTAAAGTGTTAAATGAGATGCACTGTGGAAGATCTGTTACATTGTTTCATGAGATGTGGTGAGCAAAAATGGAAGAAGAGCCATAGGTGTTCCATTTTTACATGAGATGTAGTGAACACAGTTGTCAAAAGAGCTGTTACATTGTTACATGAGATGCAGTGAGCATAGCTGGAAGGAAAGGTGTTAGTTACACTGTTACATGAGATGCAGTGTGAAAGACCTGTTACGTTTCATTAGATACAGTGAGCCAGGTTACGAGATGCAGTGAGTATGGTAGGAAGAAAAGCTGTTACTCTGTTACATGAGATGCAGTGAGCACAGTTGGAGGAAGAACCTTTACACTGATACATGAGATGCAGTGTGGAAGACTGTTACATTCTTACATGAGATGTAGTGAACACAGTTGGAAGAAGAACTGTTACATTGTTACATGACCTGCAGTGAGCACATTTGGAAGAATTGTTACATTGTTACATGAGATGCAGTGAACACCATCAGAAGAAGAGGTGTTACATTGTTACATGAGATACAGTGAGCACAGTTGGAAGAAAAGCTATTACATTATAACATGAGATGCAGTGAGCACGGTTGGAAGAAAAAATGCTACACTGTTACACAAGATGCAGTGAGACAAGTTGGAATAAGATCTGTTATATTGTTACATGAGTTGTAGTGTGCATAGTAGGAAAAAGAGCTGTTACATTGTTACACTAGATACCGTGAACACAGAGGAAGAGCTGTTACATTGTTACATGAGATGCAGTGAGCACAGTTGGAAGAGGAGCTGTTACATGAGATGCAGTAAGCACTGTTGGAGAAAGAGCTTTTACATTGTTACAAGAGATGCAGTGTGGAAGAACTGTTACATTCTTACATGAGATGCAGTGAACCTAGTTCGAAGAAGTGGTGTTACACTGTTACATGGGATGTAGTGTGGAAGACCTATTACATTGCTACATGAGATGCAGTGAGCAAAGCAGGAGGAAGAGCTGCTACATTATTACATGACTTGCAGTGAGCACATTTGGAAGAATAGTTGTTACATTCTTACATGAGATGCAGTGAACACCATCGGAATCAGAGGTGTTACATTGTTACATGAGCTATAGTGTGCATGGCAGGAAAAAGAGCTCTTACATTGTTACATGAGATATAGTGAGCACAGTTGGAAGAAGAGCTGTTACATTGTTACATGAGATGCAGTGAACACAGTTGGAAGAAGAAATGTTACCCTGTTACATGGGATGCAGTGTGGAAGACCTGTTACATTGTTGCATGAGATGCAGTCAGCATAGTTGGAGGAAGAACTGTTACATTGGTACATAAGATACAGTGAGTACAGCTGGAAGATGAAGAGCTAAATTGTTACATAAGATGCAGTGAACAAAGCTGGAAGGAGAGCTGTTACGTTGTTACATGACCTGCAGTGAGCACATTTGGAAAAAGAGCTGTTACATTGTTACATGAGATGCAGTGAACACCATCAGAAGAAGAAGGGTGAGCACAGCTGGAAGATGAGCAGTTACATTGTTACATGAGATGCAGTGAGCAAAGCTGGAAGTGGAGCTGTTACATTGTTATGTGACCTGCAGTGAGCACATTTGGAAAAAAGAGCTGTTACATTGTTACATGAGATGCAGTGAACACCATCTGAAGAAGAGATGTTATATTGTTACATGAGATGCTGTGAGCACAGTTGGAAGAAGAGCTGTTACATTGTTACATGAGCTGCATAGAGCACAGCTGGAAGAAGAGCTGTTATACTGTTACTTGAGATGCAGAGTGGAAGAGCTGTTGCATTGTTGCATGAGATGCAGTCAGCACAGTTGGAGGAAGAGCTGCTACATTGGTACATGAGATGCAGTGAGAATATCTGGAAGATGAGTAGTTACATTTTTACATGAAATGCAGTGAACACAGCTGGAAGGAAATGTGTTATATTGTTACATGAGATGCAGTCTGGAAGACCTGTTAGACTGTTAAATGAGATTCAGTGAGCACAGTGGAAGAAAGGTTGTTACACTGTTACATGAGATGCAGTGAGCACAGTTGGAAGAAGAGCTGTTACATTGTTTCGTGAGGTGCAGTGAGCACAGCTGGAAGAAGGGCGATTACACGGTTACATGATATGCAGTGTGGAAGACTTGTCACATTGTTTCATGAGATGGAGTGAGGACAGATGGAAGAAGAGCTGTTACATTATTAAATAATATGCAGTGGACACAGTTGGAAGACGACCTGTTACATTGTTACATGAGATACAGTGTGGAAGACTTGTTACATTATTTTATGAGATGGACCGAGCACAGTTAGAAGAAAAGCTGATACACTGTTACATGAGATGCAGTGAACACAACAGTAAGAAGATATGTTACATTGTTACACGAGATACAGTAAGGCCACCTGGAGGAAGAGCTGTTACACTGTTACATGAGATGCAGTATTGAAGAGATGTTGCATTGTTACATGAGATGCAGTCAGCACATTTGGAGGAAGTGCTGTTACATTGGTACATGAGATGCAGTGAGCACAGCTGGAAGATGAGCAGTTACATTGATACATGAAATGCAGTGAACATGGCTGGAAGGAAAGGTTTTATATTGTTACATGAGATGGAGTCTGGAAGACCTGTTACATGGTTACATGAGATTCAGTAAGCACAGTTAGAAGAAAGGTTGTTACACTGTTACATGAGATGTAGTGAGCACAGTTGTAAGAAGAGTCATTACATTGTTTTGTGAGAAGCAGTGAACACAGCTGGAAGAAGAGGTGTTGCACAATATAGGAGATGCAGTGAACACAGTTGGAGGAAGAGTTATTTCATTGCTACATGAGTTGCAGTGAACACAGATGGAAGAAGGGCCTTTGCACTGTTACATGAGATGCAATGTGGAAGACCTGCTACATTACTTCATCAGATGCAGTGAGCACAGATGGAAGAAGAGCTGTTACACTGTTATATGGGATGTAGTGAGCACAGTTGGAAGAAGAGCTGTTACATTCTTACATGAGATGCAGTAAACACAACTGGAAGAAGAGCTGTCACATCGTTACATGAGATGCAATGTGGAAGACCTGTTACATTGTTTCATGCGATGCAGTGACTACAGTAAGAAAAAGAGCTACTACATTGTTACATGAGATGCAGTGTGGATGACCTGTTACATTATTTCATGAGATGGAGTTAGCACAGTTAGATGAAAAGCTGTTACATTGGTACATGAGATGCAGTGGGCACAGTAGGAAGAAGATCTGCTATAGTGTTATTTGAGATGCAGTGAGCACAACTGGAAGAAGAGGTTTTACAGTGTTGCATGAGATGGAGTCACCATGGTCAAAAGAAGAGCTGTTATACTTTTAAATAAAATGTAGTGAGCAAAGTTGGAATAAGAACTGTTACATTTTTATGTGAGATGCAGTGAACACAGTTGAAAGAAGAGCCATTACATTGTTACATCAGATGCAGTGAACACAGTTGGAAGCAGAGCTGTTACAATTTTACATGAGATACAGTGTGGAAGAGAACTGTTACATTATTACATGAGATGCCCTGAGTACAGCTGGAAGAAGATGTGTTATACTGTTACATGGAATGCAGTCACCATGGTCAAAAGCAGAGCAATTATATTATACTGTTAAATAAGATGCAGTGAGCAAAGTTTGAATAAGAGCTGTTACATTGTTACATGAGATGCAGTCTGGAAGACCTGTAACACTGTTACATGAGATGCAGTAAGCACAGTTGTAAGAAGAGATGTTACATTGCTTCATGAGATGCAGTGACCACAGCTGGAAGAAGAGGTGTTACACAGTAGAGGAGATGCAGTGAACACAGCTGGAGGAAGAGCTATTTCACTGTTACATGGGATGCAGTGAACACAGATGTAAGATGGGCCATTACACTGCCACATGAGATGCCGTGTGGAAGACCTGTTACATTGTTCATGAGATGGAGTGAGCACTGGTGGAAGAAGAGCTGTTACATTGTTATATGGATGCAGTGAGCACAGTTGGAAGAAGACCTGTTACATTGCTACATGACATGCAGCGTAAAAGACCTGCTACATTACTTCATCAGCTGCAGTGAGCACAGATGGAAGAAGAGCTGTTACACTGTTATATGGGATGCAATGAGCACAGATGAAAGAAGAGCTGTTACATTCTTACATGAGATGCAGTAAACACAACTGGAAGAAAACATGTTACTTTGTTACACGAGATGCAATGTGGAAGACCTGTTAACTTGTTTCATGAGACACAGTGACATCAGCTACAAGAAGAGCTGTGACACTGTTACATGAGATGCAGTGTGGAAGATCTGTTACATTATTTCATGAGATGGAGTGAGCACAGTTAGAAGAAACATTGTTACATTGTTACATAAGATGCAATGAGCACAGTTGGAAGAAGAGCTGCTACATTGTTTCATGAGATGCAGTGAGCACAGCTGGAAGAAGAGCTGTTACACTGTTTCATGAGTTGCAGTATGAAAGAGCTGCTGCATTGTTGCATGAAATGCAGTCAGCACAGTTTGAGGAGGAGCTGTTTCATTGGTACATGAGATGCAGTGAGCACAGATGGAAGATTAGCAGTTAAATTGTTACATGAAATGCAGTGAAAACAGCTGGAAGGAAAAGTGTTATATTGTTACATGAGATGCAGTCTGGAAGACCTGTTAGACTGTTACATGAGATTCAGTGAGCACAGTTGGAAGAAAGGTTGTTACACTGTTACATGAGATGCAATGAGCACAGTTGTGAGAAGAGCTGTTACATTGTTTCATGAGATGTAGTAAGCACAGCTGGAAGAAGAGGTGTTACACAGTAGAGGAGATGCAGTGAACACAGCTGGAGGAAGAGGTTTTACATTGTTACATGAGATGGAGTCACCATGGTCAAAAGAAGAGCTGTTATACTGTAAAATAAGATACAGTGAGCAAAGTTGTAATAAGAACTATTACATTTTTGTCACATGCAGTGAACACAGTTAAAAGAAGAGCCATTACATTGTTACACCAGATGCAGTGAAGACAGTTGGAAGCAGAGTTGTTACAATTTTACATGAGATGCAGTGTGGAAGAGAATGGTTACATTATTACATGAGATGCAGTGAGTATAGCTGGAAAAAGATGTGTTACACTGTTACATGGAATGCAGTCACCATGGTCAAAAGCAGAGCTGTTATACTGTTAAATAAGATGCAGTGAGCAAAGTTTGAATAAGAGCGGTTACATTGTTACATGAGATGCAGTGAACACAGTTGAAAGAAAGTCTGTTACATTAGATGCAGTGTGGAAGAAGAACTGTTATATTGTGTGGAAGAAAAACTGTTACATTGTTACATGAGATGCAGTGAGTACGGCTGGAAGACGAGGTGTTACACTGTTACATGGGATGTAGTCTGGAAGACCTGTTACACTGCTACATGAGATGCAATGAGCAAAGCTGGAAGAAAAGCTGTCACATTATAACATGAGATGCAGAGAGCACAGTTGGAAGAAGAGCTGTTACATTGTTACAAGTGATGCAGTGAACACAGTAGTAAGAAGAGCTGTTACATTATAACAAGATATACAGTGAGCACAGGTGGAAGAAGAACTGTTACACTGTTACATGAGATGAAGTATGGAAGAGCTGTTGCATTGTTTCATGAGATGCAATCAGCAAAGTTGGAGGAAGAGCTGTTACATTGGTACATGAGATGCAGTGAGCACAGCTGGAAGATGAGCAGTTACATTGTTACATGAAATGCAGTGAACACAACTGGAAGGAAAAGTGTTATATTGTTACATGAGATGCAGTCTGGAAGACCTGTTAGACTGTTACATGAGATTCAGTGAGCACAGTTGGAAGAAAGGTTGTTACACTGTTACATGCGATGCAGTGAGCACAGTTGTAAGAAGAGATGTTACATTGTTTCATGAGATGCAGTGAGCACAACTGGAAGAAGAAGTGTTACACAGTAGAGGAGATGCAGTGAACACAGCTGGAGGAAGAGTTGTTTCACTGTTACATGAGATGCAGTGAACACAGATGTAAGATGGGCCATTACACTGTCACATGAGATGCCGTGTGGAAGACCTGTTGCTTTGTTTCATGAGATGGAGTGAGCACTGGTGGAAGAAGAGCTGTTACATTGTTATATGGATGCAGTGAGCACAGTTGGAAGAAGACCTGTTACATTGCTACATGACATGCAGTGTAAAAGACCTGCTACATTACTTCATCAGCTGCAGTGAGCACAGATGGAAGAAGAGCTGTTACACTGTTATATGGGATGCAATGAGCACAGATGAAAGAAGAGCTGTTACATTCTTACATGAGATGCAGTAAACACAACAGGAAGAAGAGCTGTTACATTGTTACATGAGATGCAATGTGGAAGACCTGTTAAATTATTTCACGAGATGCAGTGACATCAGCTACAAGAAGAGCTGTGACACTGTTACATGAGATGCAGTGTGGAAGACCTGTTACATTATTTCATGAGGTGAAGTGAGCACAGTTAGAAGAAACACTGTTACATTGTTACATGAGATGCAATGAGCACAGTTGGAAGAAGAGCTGCTACATTGTTACATGAGATGCAATAAGCAGAGTTGGAAGAAGAGCTGTTACATTGTTACATGAGATACAGTGTGGAAGACTTGTTACATTATTTCATGAGATGCAGTGAGCACAGTTAGAATAAAACCTGTTACATTGTTTCATGAGATGGAGAGTTCACAGATGGAAGAACTGTTACATTGTTACATGAGATGCAGTGGGCACAGTTGGAAGACAACCTGTTACATTGTTACATGTGATACAGTGTGGAAGACTTGTTACATTATTTTATGAGATGCAGTAAGCACAGCTGGAAGAAGAGCTGTTACACTGTTACATGAGATGCCGTATGAAAGAGTTGCTCCATTGTTGCATGAGATGCAGTCAGCACAGTTGGAGGAAGAGCTGTTTCACTGGTACATGAGATGCAGTGAGCACAGCTGGAAGGTGAGTAGTTACATTGTTACATGAAATGCATTGAACACAGCTGGAAGGAAAGGTGTTATATTGTTACATGAGATGCAGTCTGGAAGATCTGTTAGAGTGTTACATAAAATTCAGTGAGCACAGTGGAAGAAAGGTTATTACACTGTTACATGAGATGCAGTGAGCACAGTTAGAAGAAAAACTGATACATTGCTACATGAGATGCAGTGAACACAGTAGTAAGAAGAGCTGTTACATTGTTACATGAGATACAGTAAGCACAGCTAGAAGAGCTGTTACACTGTTACATGAGATGCAGTATGAAAGAGCTGTTGCATTATTGCATGAAATGCAGTTAGCACAGTTGGAGGAAGAGCTGTTACACTGGTACATGAGATGCATGAGCACAGTTGTAAGAAAGTTGTTACATTGATTTGTGAGATGCAGTGAGCACAACTGGAAGAAGAGGTGTTACACAGTACAGGAGATGCATTGAACCCAGTTGGAAGCAGAGCTGTTACATTATTTCATGACCTGCAGTGAGCACATTTGGAAAAAGAGCTGTTACATTGTTACATGAGATGCAGTGAACACCATTGGAAGAAGAGCTGTTACACTGTTATATGGAAATGCAGTCAGCACAGTTGGAAGAAGATCTGTTACATTCACAGTTAGACAAAGAGGTGTTACATTCTTACAAGAGATGCAGTAAACACAACTGGAAGAAGAGCTGTTAAATTGTTACATGAGATGCAATGTGGAAGACCAGTTACATTGTTTCATGAGATGCAGTGAGCACAGTTAGAAGAAGAGCTGTTACATTGTTAAATGAGATGCAGTGAGCACAGTTGGAAGAACAGTGTTAGACTGTTACATGAGATTCAGTGAACACAGTTGGAAGAAGAGCTGTTATACTGTTATATAAGATGCAGTGAGCAAAGTTAGAATAATAGCTGTTACAATGATACATGAGATGCAGTGAGCACAGATGGAAGAAGAACTGTTACAGTGTTACATGAGATGCAGTGAGCACAGTTGGAAGAAGAGCTGTTACATAGTTACATGAGATGCAGTGTGGAAGAGCTGTTACATTGTTTCATGAGATGCAGTGAACACAGCTGGAAGAAGAGCTGTTACATTGTTACATGAGATGCAGTCAGCACAGGTGGAAGAAGAGCTGTTATATTGTTACATATGATGCAGTGAGCAAAGTTGAAAGAAGGGCTGTTACATTGTTACATGGCATGCAGTGTGGAAGACCTGTTAGATTGTTACATGAGATGCAGTGAGCACAGTTGAAAGAAAGGTTGTTACACTGCTGCATGAGATGCAGTGAGCAAAGCTGGAAGCATAGTTATTACACTGTTACATAAGAATGCAGTTAACATAGTTGGAAGAAGAGCTGTTACGTTGTTAAATGAGATGCAGTGAACACAGTTCGGATAAGAGGTGTTACATTGTTACAAGAGATTCAGAGAGCACAGCTGGAAGATGATCTATTACACTGTTAAATTAGATGCAGTGAGCACAGTTGGAAGGAAAAGTGTTATGTTGTTACATGAGATACATTGTGGATGACCTGTTAGACTGTTACATGAGATGCAGTGAGCACAGTTGGAAGAAAAGTTGTTTCATTGTTACATGAGATGCAGTGTGGAGGACCTGTTACATTATTTTGTCAGATGCAGTGAGCATAGATGTCAGAAGAGCTGTTACATTCTTACAAGAGATGCAGTGATCACAGTTGGAATAGAAGTGGTTACATTATTACATGAGATGCAGTGAAAATAGTTGGAAGAAGAGCTGTTACACTGTTACATGAGATGCAGTGTGGAAGACCTGTTACATTGTTTCATGAGATGCAATGAGCACAGTTAGAAGAAAAGTTGTTATATTGTTACATGAGATGCAATGAACTCAGTTGGAAGAAAAGCTGTTACATTCTTACCTGAGTTGCAGTGAACACAGTACGAAGAAGAGTTGTTACACTGTTGCATGAGATAGAGTGAGCACTGTTGAAAGAGCTGTTACACTGTTACATGAGATGCAGTGTAGAAAACCTGTTACATTGTGTCATGAGATGCAGCGAGCACAGTTATAAGAAGAGCTGTTACATTGTTACATGATATGCAGTGTGGTAGAAAAAATGTTACATTGCTACATGAGATGCAGTGAATATGGTAGGAAGAAGAGCTGTTATACCATTACACAAGACAGAGTGAGCAGTGTTGGAAGAGCTGTTACACTGTTACATGTGATGCAGTGTAGAAGACCTGTTACATTGTGTCATGAGATGCAGTGAGCACAACTGGAAGAAAAGCTGTTACATTGTTACATGAGATGCAGTGAACACAATTGGAAGAAGAGGTGTTACATTGTTACATGTGATGCAGTGTGGAAGATTTGTTATACTGTTACATGAGACAGGGTCTATATCAAAAGACCGAATGGAAAAAATATCGAATGGCAAAACAGCAAAAAGACTGGACCTCAAAGTGCTGTTTGCCAGATCACAGTACAGTGAAGATTGGAATATTTGCCCTTTCCTCACTGTAGTGTGATCTCAGAGTTTGTATATATATTTAGTGGGGTGTGGGGGGTGCACCCACCCACAATAGCAAGTTTGAGGTCCGGTCTTTTCGCTGTTTTGCTGTTTGATATTCTTTCCATTGGTTCTTCTGATATAGACCCTGTCTCATGTAACAGTATAACAAATCTTCCACACTGCATCTGATATATATCCCATGAGACACAGTAGGACAAAGAGCTGTTACATTGTTAGATTAGATGCAGTGATCACAGTCAGAAGAAGAGGTGCTACATTGTTACAAAAGATTCAGTGAGCACAGCTGGAAGCTGAGCTGTTACATTGTTACATTAGATGCAGTGAGCATAGCTGGAAGAAAACGTGTTATATTGTTACATGAGATGCAGTGTGAATGATGTGTTAGACTGTTACATGAGATGCAGTGAGCACAGGTGGAAGAAAAGTTGTTACATTGTTACATGAGATGCAGGGAGCACAGCTGGCAGAAGAGTTGTTAATGCAATGAACATAGATGGCAGATTAGCTGTTACACTGTTAAATGAGATGCAGTTTGGAAGACCTGTTATATTGTTTCATGAGCACAGGTGGAAGAAGAGCTCTTATATGGTTACATGAGATGCAATGAGCACAGCTGAAAGAAGAGCTGTTACACTCTTACATGAGATGTAGGGAGCTCAGCTGGAAAATAAGCTGTTACATTGTTGCATGAGATGCAGTGTGGAAGACCCCTTACATTGTTTTGCCAGATGCAGTGAGCACAGATGGAAGATGAGCTGTTACATTCTTACACGAGATCCAGTGAGCACAGTTGGAAGAGGAGTGGTTACATTCTTACTTGAGATGCAGATAACATAGTTGGAAGAAGAGTTTTTACATTGTTAAGTGAGATGCGGGGTGGAAGGGTTGTTACATTGTTTCATGAGCTGCAGTGAGCACAGTTAGAAGAAAAGCTATTATATTGTTGCATGAGATACAGTGAGCACAGATGGAAGAAAAGCTGTTACATTCTTACATGAGATGCAGTGAACATAGCAGGAAGAAGAGCTGTTACATTGTTACACAAGATGCAGTGTGTACAACCTGTTACATTGTGTTATTAGATGCAATGAGCTCAGTTGGAAAAAGAGCTGTTACATTGTTACATGAGATGCAGTGTGGTAGAAAAACTGTTACATTGTTACATGAGATGCAGTGAATACAGTTGGAAGAAGAAGTGTACAGTGTTACGTGGGATGCAGTGTGGAAGATTTGTTATACTACTACATGAGACATAGTGAGCATAGCCCGAGGAAGCCCTGTTACATTGTTAGATGAAATGTAGTGAACTCAGTCGGAAGAAGAGATGTTACATTGTTACAAGAGATTCAGTCAGCACAGCTGGAAGACAAGTTGTTACATTGCTACATCAGATGCAGTGAGTACAACTGGAGGAAAAGTGTTAAGTTGTTACATGAGATGCAGTGTGGGTGTCCTGTTAGACTGTTACATGAGATGCTGTGAGCACAAATGGAAGAAGAGTTATGATATTGTTATATGAGATGCATTGAGCAGAGTTGGAAGAAGATCTGTTACATTGATTCAAGACATTCTGTGTGAAAGACCTGTTACATTGTTTTATCAGATGCAGTGAACAAAGATGGCAGAAGAGCTGTTACACTGTTCCATGAGATGCAGTGAACACAGTTGGAAGAAGAGCTCTTACACGGTTACATGAGATGCAATAAGCACAGTTGAAAGAAGAGCTGTTACACTCTTACATGAGATGCAGTGAGCACAGTCGGAAGAAGAGCTCTTACACTGTTACATGAGATGCAATAAGCACAGTTGGAAGAAGAGCTGTTACATTGTTACATGAGATGCAGTGTGGAAGACCTGTCACATTGTTTCATCAGACACAGTGAGCTTAGATGGAAGAAGAATGGTTACACTGTTACATGAGATGCAGTGAACACAGATGGAAGAAGAGTTGTTACATTGTTGCAAGAGATGCAGTGAGCACTGTTGGAAGACGAGCTGTTGCATTGTTACAGCAGATGCAGCGTGGAAGAAAAATTATTACAATGTTACATGAGATGCAGTGAACATAGATGGCAGAATAGCTGTTACAATGTTAAATAAGATGCAGTGTGGAAGACTTGTTATATTGTTTCATGAGCTGCAGTGAGCACAGATGCAAAAAGAGCTGTTACAGTGTTACATGAGATGCACTGAGCAAAGCTGGAAGCAGAGCTATTACACTGTTACATAAGATACAGTTAACATAGCTGGAAGAAATGCTGTTACACTGCTACATGAGATGCAGTGAACACAGATGAAAGAGGAGTTCTTACATTGTTACATGAGATGCAGTGAGCACAGCTGGAAAAAAGCTGTTACATTATTACATCAGCTGCAGTGTGGAAGAAAAACTGTTACAATGTTGCATGAGATGCAGTGAACACAGTTGGAAAAAGAGAAGTTACGTTGTTATATGAGATGCAGTCAGCACAGTTGGAAGAGGAACGGTTACATTCTTACATGAAATGCATTGAATATAGTTGGAAGAAGACCTGTTACAGTGTTATATGAGATGCAGGGTGGAAGGGCTGTTACATTTTTTATGAGATGCAGTAAGCACAGATGGAAGAAAGTACATTTGTGTACACTTACCAGAAATGTAGATGTAGTGTATTCACTGTTGCAGTCATTACATTTGAGTTATCTGTTTGCAGGTAGCCCTCAGTCAGCCTAATTAACAAAGTCTTGGGTCCTGCATCAGTTGCTGTTCCTTCTTCCATGATGTCAGGTCGTCAGGGGTATAAAACATGCAGCTGACACCATTACATCAGTTTTTTCTTGCCCCAGATGTCAGGTACCTCCCTAATGGGAAGCAATTAACTATAAAAATACAATGATATACCTCCAACAAAAAAGCAAATACACCAAAAAGCTTTTAAGCATAGTAAAGGAAAGCTGAGGTATAGCCAAAAGAAGTTAAGGGGCTGGAGGGAGGATAACCAGGACGGCAACAGTGAATACACTCGAACATCTACATTAATGGTAAGTGTACACAACTGTACTATGTTCTTCATGTTTCACTGTTGTAGTCATTACATTTGGGTAGATTCCCAAACCTATGATTGGGAGGAGGAATTTAGATAGCATTAGGACCAGCTATAAGGCCATGCAAGACTGCAGTGGCAAGGCCAGCTCTGGATTTAGAGAAAATTGGCAAATGATAATGCTTGGTGAAAGTATGTACAGAACTCCAGGTAGCAGCTTCTAGGATGTCTCTGGTAGAGACTCCTCAGAAAGGCTGTAGAGGTAGATGCAGCCCTGGTGGAGTGAGGTCTGATCCCCTGTGGGACAGGTTTTCCATGGTGCTTATAGCAGAAATTAATGCAATGGCCTATCCATTTAGAAATGGTTTGCTTTGAAATAGCCTTCCCCTCTGCCACTGCAGCAAATGCCATCAGCAGTTTTTTCAGATTTCCTTTGAGGTTTAGTCCTGTCCAAGTAGAATCTAAGTTGTCTGTGCACATCTAAGGAATGCAGTATCTGTTCCCCTTTGTTCTTTGGCTTGGGAAAAAAGGTTGGCAAATGAATTGACTGATTAAGAGCCACACTGGATACCACCTTGGGCATGAAGGATGGATTGGTTCTGAGGGGCACCCTGTCCGCATGAAAGACGATGAAAGGCTCCACTGCCATAAGGGCCTATAATTCAGATACCCTTCTTGATGAAATGATTGCTAAAAGGAAAGCTGTTTTCCAAGAAATAAATTTTAAGTCTGCAGCAGCAGCTGGCTCGAAAGGAGGTAGAGTGAGTTTCTCCAAAACAAAGTTAAGGTTCTAGGCTGGGGTTGGAGCTCTCCTGGGTGGTCTCAGATTTTTTGCCCCTCTGAGGAACTGCTTGAGCAGTGGATGACAGAAGAGGGGAGGTTCTGTGTTATAATGAGCTGAAATGGCTGAGGCATGAATTTTGATGGAGGAAAAAGACAGGCCCTTGTGATGCATCCCAATTAAGTATTGTAAAATCTGAGGTAAATTGGGCGCTGCTGTGCTCATCCCTTGAGATTGGTTCCAGGCACAGAATCTTTTCCATTTTTCAGTATAAGATTTTCTAGTACTAGGCCTCCTTGCCTCTAAAATGATATCCATCACAGGTTTACTGAGGGATGGTACAGGAGAGATTAGGTAATTAACCAGGCTGCTAGGTTCAGTGTTGGAAGCTGAGGGTGTAGAATCTGGTTCTCCTGCTGAGACAACAGGGAAGGAGTTTGATGCAGGTGCCATGGGGATAACCATGACAAACTGCGCAGTAGGAGGTACCAGTGTTGGCGTGGCCAGTCTGCAGCAATCAAAATCATCCTTGGTTTGTCCTGTTTGATTTTTAGTAGTACTTTGGAGAGCAGAGGTAGAGGGGAGAAGGCATAGACTGATAGGTTTTTCCAGCTGAAGGACGAAGCATCCACTTTCCAGGCTAGTTTGTGAGGAGTCCTTGTGCAAACTTTGTCCAATTGGTAGTTCTGGGGAGAGGCAAACAGGTCTATATCTGGGCTCCCCCATTTGCTTGTAAACATGTTGAAAATCCTTGGTTTCAGTTTCCACTCATGTGGGTCCATGAGGTTTCTGCTTAGTCCGTCTGCCAGTGTATTTAATTTTCCTGACAGGAATTGAGCTTATAGGTGCACTTGGTAGCTCAAGGCTGTGTTCCACAATGCCATGGCTAGTCTGCAGAGGGGGTAAGAATGTGTACCCTCCTGCTTGTTTATGTACCACATAACAGTGGTGTTGTCCATCTTTACCAGTAGTTGTCCTAGAAGAATGTGGTCCTTGAAGGCTGTCAGAGCATTCTGTACAGCTAACATTTCTTTTTGACTGATATGCAGGTGCATTTGACTTGGGTTCCATTTGCCCTGAATGCACTTCCTTGCCAGGTGAACACCCCCCCCCCATGCATAGTCTGATGCATCTGTTGTTAGGGTTTGGGCAGCAGGGTGTGGTGTGAAAAGTAGTCCCTTGTTTTGGTGGCAGGCCTCTGCCCACCAAAGGAACTCTAGACATAGGCAAGGTATGACAGGAATCATTGCTTCTAAATCCTGAGAATGTTGACACCATAGGCTTTTTAGATACCACTGCAGTTTCCTCATGTGCAGTCTTGCATGTGGCATTAGAAGAATGCAGGAGGCCATGAACCCCAAGGTTTGCAGTATTTGTCTTACAGATAGCAGGGTTTTTGTAGCCACTTGTTTGGAGTAGGTTGTCAAATGAATTTGTTTCTCTGGCATGAGGTAAGCCATCTGGGAAGCTGTATTCAAGCTTGCTCCCAGGAATATAATTTGTTGACAGGGTACCAGGTGTGATTCCTTTTTGTTTATGGTGTACCCCAGACAAGTTAGAATCCTTTGTACAAAGGCCAGATGATTCAAAAGTATGTCCTGGCTTTCTGCCTGAATTAGAGAATTGTCCAGGTAAGGGTATATTTGAATATTTCTTTGCCTGCAAAATGCAGTAACTGGAGCTAGGCACTTTGTGAATACCCTGGGTGCAGTAGATAAGCCAAAGGGCAGTGCAGAGAACTGATAGTGCATGTAGCTTGCTTTAAAGTGTAGGTATCTTCTGCAAGATTCTCTGATTGGGCTGTGCAGGTATGCTTCTTTTAAATCTAATGTTGCCAACCAGACGTCTTTGCCTAGCATAGGAAGTAACTGGTGAAGAGTCAGCATCGTGAATTTTGGAATCTCCAAAAAGGTGTTTGGAGTAGATAGGTCCAGGATAGGATGCCATGAATTGTCTTTTCTGGGTACCAGGAAAAGTCTCGAGTAGAAACCTTGTCCCTTTTCCTCTTCAGGTACCAGTTGAATAGCCCCCATGTTTAAGAGAGAAAGTACTTGTTTTTGGGCCTCTGTCCACTGATTTGGGGGTAGGTCCGGCCACCCGCTTGGTGTTGGCAATGTATGGAAGTGAAATCTGTATCCCTGGGACACTATATTTAAAACACATTTGTTCTGGGTAATGAATTCCCAATTCTTTGCATGAAGCGCAATCTTTCCCCCCAAAGGGGCAGTCAGTTGATAAGGGCTTGGAAATTTTAAAAGGAAGTCATTGAGACAGTTTACCATAGGGGGAGTCTTATTATTCCCAGATTTGGAAGTGGAGGCCCCCCACTGCTTAGTCCTGTGTGTCCCCTGGGACTGAAACCTGGGTTTTTTGTTGTGTCTGGGTTTGGCTTGAGAAGACATGGAAGGGGCTGGAAAGGACCAATTCTTAGAGGGCCAGTGCCTACTGAATCTAGGAGGCAGAACTTGTAAGAAATATTTAACAGTTTGCATAAATTTAGCTTTATCTTCCATCTTTTTAAGGACTTCCTCAGCCTTGTTGCCAAGCAGGTGGTCCTGATTTAAGGGAGCATCCAACAATTTAGCTTTAACATGATCAGGCAAAGACTGCTCCTTAAGCCAAGCATGCCTTCTGAGCACAGATCCAGTAACAGCAGCCCTGCAAGAGGCCTCTAATGAATCAAAACCACATTGCAAAGTATGTTTTCCAACTTGTTCAGCAGAATGCATTAAATCCTATAATTCATTATTTTCCACACAGTCAGGAATCAACATAATTTTCTGTTTAAGAAACCCAATAATATGTTGCTGATACTTTAACAAATGAAATTGGCAGTTTAAAGCCCTAATGACCAAGGTTGCAGAAGTATAAACCTTCTTACCCTATCTAGCCAGCTCCCCGTAGTCTCTGTCAAAAGGGGTAGGATCTTTAGCAGTAGAAGCCTTAATGCCCTTGGGCCCCTGTGAAATAGTCTCTGGGTCCGCAATAAGATTTTTAAAAAGGAACTTGTGGGACTCAGGGACCCTGTAGTATCTGCCAGGTTTTCTGGGAGCAGAAGGGAAGGAATGAGGGGCCAAACTAGATTCCGAAAAAGCATCATCAATAATGTCTAGTACAGGAGGAATAGCTAAAGGCCTATGCTGAAGTAGGAGAAGGAAATCCCTAAGCCTCTTTTTTGAATCAGAAAAATCCTGGCTTTCCCAGTGGAAATGCTCCCTTAGAGTATATAAGGTTTCCCCAAAAGAAAAATCCTCAGGAGAGGAAGCAGAAGGAATGGAGTCCTCTGCATCAGAATCTTCATAAGTAGATAAGGGCAAATCCAGATCATCAGAAGAATCAGAAAAAACAGAATCCTGGTCAGAAGATTCATAATCAACTTCAGTCCTAGGCCTCTTAGAAGGGGGGGGGGTTAGCTACCCCTGATTAAAGTTATTAGATCTTCAGCCATTCTTATCATTTGTTTTTTAGGCATAGAGGCCTGAGCATGTGGCCTGGGTGTCATTTTTTTAGGCATGGTTCGAGATTTAGGCCTAAGTAAAGAAGGAGGTGTCGGTTTAATATGCAAGTCCGTAGGCCTGAATACACCCTCAGAAGCTGGTGCCTGCACAGCAGCTCTGGACCCATCCAAGGTACAGACATCCACAGGTTCCATAGTTGAAGCATTTCGCAGCATACCGGACTCTGAATGGGTCTCAGTAGAGGCCTACGAATCAGAAGTAGCAGGTATCAGGAGCTGCAAAAGCACCTCACTCAGTACCGGTGAACTGGTGACTGGCGCAGGAGAAGCATCATCGGCAGTTTTGGACCTCGGCAGCCTGTCTCTGTCTTTATCTTTGCATTTTTGTGGAATCCCGGTAGTCGTATGGTTAACCGATGACATTTCTGGATAATTAAACCGAGAACCAAAATATTTAGAGGCGAAAATATACTGACGATAAATAGTGCGCTGATTAAATAAAGCACAAAACCGACAGCAAGGTACGTCATGGTCAGAGGCAAGGAATACAGTACGAATGAAAATCTTTATGAGGTATTTGCTTTCCACAAGTAATGCAATTATTAACTTTTACTGACATTGGAAAGGAGCAAGAAAAAGTTTCCCCAATGGGGTACTTAGCTTTAGTTGAAGACTTCAGTTCTGAAACTCGAAAACGAAAATTTCAGGAGTCGGCCGACCGGCACTTGCAAACTGCTTCTGCTTCAGGCACCACACGGCAAAAAAGACTGATGTAATGGCGTCTGCTGCATGTTTTATACCCCTGATGACCTGACATCATGGAAGAAGGGACAGCAACTGACGCAGGACCCAAGACTTTGTTAATCAGGCTGACTGAGGGCTACCTGCAAGCAGATAACCCAAATGTAATGACTGCAACAGTGAAACATGAAGAACATGAGCTGTTACATTCTTACATGAGATGCAGTGAGCACAGCTGGAAGAGGAGTGGTTAGATTCTTACATGAGATGCAGTGAACATACTTGGAAGAAGAGCTGTTACATTGTTACATGAGATGCAGTGTGGAAGACCTGTTACATTGTTTCATGAGATGCTGTGAGCACAGTTAGAAGAAATGCTGTTATACTGTTACTTGAGATGCAATGAGCACAGATGGAAGAAAAGCTGTTACATTTTTACATGAGATGCAGTGAACACTGTAGGAAGAAGAACTGTTACATTGTTACATGAAATAGAGTTAGCACAGATGGAAGAGCTGTTACACTGTTACATGAGATGCAGTGTAGAAGACCTGTTGGATTGTGCCGTGAGATGCAGTGAGCACAGTTGGAAGAAGTGCTGTTAGACTGTGTCATGAAATGCAGTGTGGTAGAAAAACTGTTATATTGTTACATGAGATGCAGTGAACACAGTTGGAAGAAGAGGTGTTACATTGTTACATGAGATGCAGTGTGGAAGCTTTATTATACTGTTACATGAAACATAGTGAACACATTTGGAAGAAGAGCTGTTCCATTGTTACAAAAGATTCAGTGAGCACAACTGGAAGATGAGCTGTTCCATTGTTCCATTAGATGCAGTGAGTGCAACTGGAAGGAAAGGTGTTATGTTGTTACATGAGATCCAGTGTGGATGACCTGTTCGACTGTTACATGACATGCAGCAAGCACAGTTGGAAGAAACGTTGTTACATTGTTACATTTGATGCAGTGCGCAGTGTTGGAAGAAGAGCTGTTACACTAGTACATGAGAGGCAGTGAACATAGTTGGAAGAAGAGCTGGTACAGTGGCACATGAGATGCAGTGAACATAGTTGGAAGAAGAGCTGTTACACTGTTACATGAGATGCAGTGTAGAAAACATGTTACATTGTGTCATGAGATGCAGTAAGCACAGTTGGAAGAAGAGTTGTTACATTATTGCATGAGATGCAGTGTGGTAGAAAAACTGTTACATTGTGACATGAGATGCAGTGAATATGGAAGGAAGAAGCTGTTATACCATTACACGAGATACAGTGAGCAGTGTTGGAAGAGCTGTTACACTGTTACATGTGATGCAGTGTAGAAGACCTGTTACATTTTGTCATGAGATGCAGTGAGCACAGTTGGAGGAAGAAATGTTACATTGTTGCATGACATGCGGTGTGGTAGAAAAACTGTTACATTGTTACATGAGATGCAGTGAATATGGTAGGAAGAAGAGCTGTTATACCACTACACGAGATAGAGTGAGCAGTGTTGGAAGAGCTGTTACACAGCTACATGTGATGCAGTGTAGAAGACCTGTTACATTGTGTCATGACATGCAATGAGCACAGTTGGAAGAAGAGGTGTTACATTGTTACATGAGATGCCGTGTGGAAGATTTGTTATACTGTTACATGAGACACAGAGAGCACAGTTCCTTGGCTCCAACTTGGCCAAAATGCAAAAGGTCTTCAACCAGCTCGCAGCCTACTCCATATCCCATGATGCATTGGTGCTTCTCTCAGATCTCATTTTCTGCTGCAACAGATCATTCATTTCACCAGCTCTGGCCAGTGAAATTTAAGCATTTTTCTTGTTATATACTTGTTAAATTTTTGTCTTTCAAATTTAGCTAGTAGTACTTTAGATTAGTTAGTTTGGTACAGGAGAATTATCCATAGTGATTGTGCACTGCTTAGTTTATAGGAACTTTTCTTCATTGTGTGGCCATTTTATTAGGCCTCGCTAGAAAAAAAAAACTCCTTTCCCTAATTAGTGTGTCTTTTATATAAGGATATATATATATATATATATATATATATATATATATATATATATATATATATATATATTTGTTTGTGTCTTTCGGCTTTTCCCGGTTAGGGGTCGCCACAGCAGAACTCCGGTCCGCTAATGATTGGCAGTTGATTTTTACGTACCGGCTTGCCAGGCCTGATGCACAACCTTCAACAAAGGTACACCCATTCACGCATGTCTCCACGCAGAAGACGCTCTACCTGAGAATCAAATCGGACAGCGTCTTACTGTGAGGCAACAAAGCTACCGCAGCACCACCACTGCGGTATTATATATATATATATATATATATATATATATATATATCTACACATATATATTTATTTTATAGTTATTTGTGGTGCGTTTTTCTTGATAGCCTAAACTCAGAGGCTAATTTGTTTCTTTTGAGCCCATTTTATTCTTAGGGCTGAGTTGTACTTAAAAGAGTTCATATTGCCAGTTTAAATTAGAAGGCTTTATAATTTTCCCTTTGTATGTGTGTGTGCTTTAGTTATAGATTACTGTTTAAGCCCGTATTTTTTTTTAGGGCATCTATATATATATATATATATATATATATATATATATATATATATATATATATATATATATATTGGTAGTGTTCTGACCTAAATACATATAGTTTTCTGCTGTGTAGATTGTTTCTTCTTTGTAGCATGTCTGAGCAAGAGAAATCAAAGTCAGCATTTAAGAAATGTCCTAAGTGTGGAAAAAAGATGTCCATAACTGATGGACACAGAATGTATTTATTGTTTAGTTGAAGTTCACCTGCAAGAGGACTGTTCCATATGCCATTGTCTTAGCAGTAGAGTGTTGCATGAAAGGAAGAGTAAGTTGATTGCTACAGGTCTAGTAAAATCTTCCTTTCAAGTATCACTGGACACAGACAATACCCAGGACAAGACGTCAAAATCTTCCAAAACTTCTTCCAAAACGTCTTCTGGGTTGGAGCCGAAGAAAGGTTCATTGAGCTCTAAAGTGACAGATAAACCATCTGCATTGGGTCTACAAGTTTTGGAACCAATGGTTGTTGTTGGTAGAAGCTGGTCCCCTTTAGTGGAGCCGGTATCTCCTACCCTCAAATCGCCTATCATCCAACCAGTGGCATCATCTGTAGCCTCTTCTCAGTCCTCAAGGCTTTCAGACATGGATGTGGATTGTGTGGTGCAGAGGCTTCTGCAGACACCAGCGCTGGCCAAATGTTTTCTGGGGGGACCCTCATAGCTTTGAAACCATCCAAAACCCTTCCTGCTTCTTCTGTTCCTCCTCCGACCCATATTTGAGGTTTTGGAGCCAGAGTGTTCGGATCTGATGATTGTGGAACTGTCGTAGCCTCAACTGTTCCAGGCCTGTCAGTACAGACAGCTCAGACTTCCTCGGTGCCGACTGTGGAGACTAGAAGCTGACACTCACAGGTCGGGTTCAGAGAGGATAGTCATACCGATTTTCTGGTTCTGACTTTACCTCTTAGAGCTTCGGCCCGGATGAGTTTGGAGCCTACCTCTGGCTCAAAGCCCACCACTTCAGTGTGGAGGGTGTCACCTGCCTCCTCAGATTCAGGGGTTCCTTCTCATCAGAGCTGGGGGCTTTTGATGCCATGAGGAGAGTACTGTCCATTCAGGATGTCTCATCATCAGAACTAGTAACCTCCTCTCCTAAGGTACCTGTGTCTGTCTCTGCTTCACAGATCTCACAAAAGCGTAGAGACCCACAGCCTCAGGATGCCACATTGGGTGAACCCTGCATTTCCAAGACCTGAACAGAAGCCTCTACTGATGAGATTCCGAGGAAGAAGTTATGTAAGAGGATGCATCTGAATTCCCCACAGGAATCAGTCACTTCAGACACTGACTTAGATGAGCCAGAAGGGTCCCCACGGTCCACCTCAGAGGATATTTCCTTCGCAGATATCTCAGAAATTTTTAAACAGAGGGGTGGCTGGAAGCCCTTTAACCCTACTGATGATGAGTCAGTCCTCCTGAAGGCTTTCGGGTCTCAGCCCTCTACCACTTGGGTGTCTCCGCCTTTTGATGAGCTGATGGAACTGATCTCTCGAAAGGCATGGGAGTCCCCGGATACCATGGAACCTGCCCCTTGGAGGCTTAATAAATTTATAACTTCCCCCCAGGACAAGGCCTTTCTAACCAAAGGAGTACCTGTTGATGCCATGGTGGTGGCGGCAGCCACCAAGAAGGAATTGTCAGAACCTTCTATGTCTGTCCATCCTCCTAATAAGGATTCTAGGATCATGGACAGATATGGAAAGTGCATGTTTAGTTCAGCGACCTTTGTCCTCTGATCGCTAAACTATCTCATGCATTTTACTAGATTGCAAAGAGATCTCCTAAAAGAGCTTGGAGATACTCTACAAGGTTCAGTAACTACGAGGGTATCAGATAAAGTATCCTCCCAGCTCTCTACTCTTAATTCCATAGTAATCTCATCCATGCATCTGGTCTCGTACACAGCTGATGGAGCGACTAGAGCAGCAGCTCCAGGAATAGCCCTAAGGAGACATTCCTGTATGCACTTATGCCCATTTGAGCAGCCCTTTACGTCATCCTTTATCAATACCCCTTTTGATGGCTCATCCCTTTTTGGACCAAAAGTGAAAGAAACGCTTACCAGGAGTGAACAAGACAGAAAGACTGTCATCGGAGTCCGTTTTTCCACACCTACCAGACCTTACTCCAAAGGTCAGAAAGGAGGAAAAATGTGGTTCTATAAAACTCAAGGAGCCTTTCAGAACACTCGTGGTGAACCACCCTCCAGAGGCATAGGAGGAGGCAATAATGGAAGACGCGGTTCATGTGGCAGAGGGGGTCCGCAGAACCAGGGTGACAGAGATCAGTTCTTTGGGAAGCCCTATCAGCACTCCTGAAAGGTGGCCCACCCGTCCATCTCTGGAGGGAGTCAGGGGACGCTTATCTTTGTACCCAGATGCCTGACTAAAAGTAAAAAAAAGACTGCTGGGTACAAAGCATCATATCAAGAGGAAACTCTATTCTCTTTGCCACCACACCACCCCTTGTAAGAAAAATCCTGGATGTTCCACCCAGTCGCAGGGAACAAACAACCATAGAGATTCAAAGGTTGCTGGAAAAAAACAGGTCCTGAACCATCTCTCAAAAGAAAAAAGCCCCAGCTTCAATGGTGCTCAAATTGTTCGGGATAGTGGCGGGAGCAATCATTGTGATCCCTTTAGGTCAAATGCATATGTGTATACTGCAGTGGCTCCTGTTCATGCAATGGTTCTTTCAAGAACTTCTAATGTTCCATCTTGAAATAACGAACTCATGCAACAAGGACCTTCAGTGGTGGCTGACATCAAGTAACAATAGGTCGCCCATTTGTTCTACTCACTCCTATTGCCACTGTTACCACGGACACCTCCCTGATAGGGTAGGGGATATTATCAGGGAAGAACAGCCCAAGGCACATGGAAGAAACATGAGGCTCATCTGCATATCAATGTCCTAGAGATGAGAGCGGTACTTCTAGCATTGCAGTCCTTTCAAGACTCTCTTCCTCTAGGGACTATTGCAATTCAGATGGACAACATATCAGTGGTCTGATACATAAACAAACAAGGAGGAACCAGACCTTACCCCCTATGTCGAGAGGCCCTGAGAGTATGGCAGTGGGTGACTTCCACCCAGCGCTTTCTGATAGTGATGCACATCTCAGGGGAATTTCAATGTGATAGCAGACAAACTGAGCAGAGCAATTCTATTGCCTCACGAGTGGTCCCTGAAGAAAGAAGTAGTGGAAAGGATATTTCCCAGATGGAGCCAGTTTTGCTGCAATCTCTTGTCAATGACAACAAACACAAAATGCAGCAACTATTTTGCCCTAATCCCCCTATGGGAGATTCCCCAAGGGATGCACTTGTGCACAATTGGCCCCGGGTCTCTTTTATGCCTTTCTACCATTTCCACTGATACCCAGAGTTTTACTGAAAGCCAAGGCTCTGGGAAGGACCATTATTTTAATAGCCCCTTACTGGCCTAGTCAAATTTGGCTCCCTTTTCTCCAGCCTTATCTATTGGAAGAAATCCTGGGCACAGTTGCAGATCTTCTGATTCATTCATCAGGGGCTCTTCTTCTTGCACTTCGGTCCCTCAAATTGACAGCTTGGCTGCTCCAATTCCAAATATAGCCAGGTTTTACAATCTCTCAGCTGCACCTCAGCATATTCTGACATCCTCTCATAAACCATCCACCAGGAAGTAATACCTTAGTAAATGGAAAAGGTTTTCAATATGGACATTTCAAAACAATAGTGACCTGTATCTGGCTTCAGTTTCATCCATTTTAGACTTTTTGACTAAACTTTTCAATGAGAGGGCAGCTGCAGCAATCATTAGGGTTCAATTGGCAGCAATTTCTAACTTTCATCTTGGTGATCAGGGTCTAATATCATGTTACATAAACTCTCTAAAGCCTTTCTCAAGGGTACTGTTCATTTGAGACCACCCGTTTAATCTCCAGCTATGCCAAGGAATCTAAATTTTGTTCTTTCATGGATCATCCCAACTCCATTTGAACCAGCCTCATCTTGTGAGCTGAAATATCTGTCATGGAAAACCATATTTCTAGTAGCTATTACTTCTGCTTGGAGGGTTTCAGAGTTACAGGCCTTGTCCATTAACCCCCCCATATTTGATTTTTCATAATGACAGAGTTTCACTTAGGACAAATCCATCATTTTACCTAAGGTTTGCTCAGAGACAAATCTGAATCAGACTACAGAATTACCTGTTTTTTCCCTGAATATACTAATAAGTTGGAACTTATGCTGCACAAGCTTGATGTCCACAGGCAGCTTCGATTCTATTTACACAAGCCCAAGGACATTAGAAAATCAGAACAGCTCTTTGTTTCATTTTCAGATTCAAAGAAAGGTGCTCCAGTGGTAAAAACCACCTTATCAAAATGGTTATCAGATTGCATTTCCTTTACATACGATTCTGTCCATAAACCATTACATCAAAACGTAAAGGCCTACTCAACTAGAGCGGCCTCCACATCTTCAGCTTTTTTGGCTAATCTACCAATAGATTCCATTTGTGCAGCAGCCACATGGTCTAGGCCTCATACCTTCATCACTCATTACAAAGTGGATAGGGCCTCCAGGGAGAGGGCCTCCTTTAGTTCCATTGTCCTGAGGAATATCCTCCTGTGTGCCGCCCAAGAAAGATGGTGCTTGGAACGCTAACCCATCAGTAAGAATGAAGGCGAGATAGAACAACTTCACATAAAGAAGTTATGTACTCACCATAACGTTCCATGTGAGTTGTTCATCTCACATTCATTCTTATGTCCCACTCTCCTAACCCCCTTCCAGTGTTTTTTTGGGGGACCGAGAAGTTGGACAAGTCATGGCTGTAATGTTTTTTGTCTAGTTTATTCTTGCTATTACTATTAAAAATTTTCCTCTACTTACATTAGTTGGCAGCAAGCAAGATCTCAGGGAAGCACAAGTGCATCTTAGGATAGGGAGTAGGCCATGAGCTAGTTGAAGACCTCAAGCTTTTGCATTTTGGCTGAGTTGGAGCCAAGGATCAACTCCGAACCCATCAGTAAGAATGAAGGCAAGAGGAACAACTCACATGGAACGTTATGGTGAGTATATAACTTCTTTTTACATTGTTACATGAGATGCAGTGAGCAGAATTGGAAGAAAAGCGGTTACCCTGTTACATGAGATACAGGGAGCACAGCTGGAAGAAGAACTGTTACACTGGTACATGAGATGCAGTGAACATAGTTGGAAGAAGAGCTGTTACACTGTTGCATGAGATGCAGTAAACATAGATGGCAGAATAGCTGTTACACTGTTAAATGAGTTGTAGTGTGGTAGACCTGTTATATTCTTTCATGAGATGCAGTGAGCACAGTTTGAAGAAGAGCTGTCACATTGTTGCATGAGATGCAGTGTGGAAGACCTCTTACATTGTTTTCTCAGATGCAGTGAGCACAGATGGAAGAAGAGCTGGTACACTCTTACATGAGATGCAGTGAGCACAGCTGGAAGAGGAGTGGTTACATTCTTACTTGAGATGCAGATAACATAGTTGGAAGAAGAGCTTTTACATTGTTACATGACATGCAATGTGGAAGGGATGTTACATTGTTTCATGAGATGCAGTGAGTACAGTTAGAAGAATAGCTGTTATATTGTTGCATGAGATGCAATGAGCACAGTTGGAAGAAAAGCTGTTACATTCTTACATGAGATGTAGTGAATATGGTAGAAGAAGATCTGTTATACCATTACACAAGATAGAGTGAGCAGTGTTGGAAGACCTGTTACACTGTCACATGTGATGCAGTGTAGAAGACCTGTTACATTGTGTCATGAGATGTAGTGAGCACAGTTGGAAGAAGAGCTGTTACATCATTACATGAGATGCAGTGTGGTAGAACAACTGTTACATTGTTACCTGAGATGCAGTGAACACAGTTGGAAGAAGAGGTGTTACATTGTTACATGTGATGCACTGTGGAGGATTTGTTATACTGTTAAGATGAGACACAGTGTGCACAGTTGGACAAAATGCTGTTACATTGTTAGATGAGATGCAGTGAACACAGTTGGAAGAAGAGGTGTTACATTGTTAAAAGAGATTCAATGAGCACAGCTGGAAGCTGAGCTGTTAGATTGTTACATTAGATGTAGTGAGCACAGCTGGAAGGAATGCTGTTATGTTGTTACATGAGATGCAGTGTGAATGATGTGTTAGACTGTTACATGAGATGCAGTCAGCACAGTTGGAAGAAAAGTTGTTACATTGTTACATGAGATGCAGTGAGCAGAGTCGGAAGAAAAGCTGTTACATTGTTACATGAGATGCAGGGAGCACAGCTGGCTGAAGGGCTGTTAATGCAGTGAACATAGATGGCAGAATAGCTGTTATACTGTTAAATGAGATACAGTGTGGAAGACCTGTTATATTGCTTCATGAGATGCAGTGAGCACAGCTGGAAGGAGAGCTCTTATATGGTTACATGAGATGCAATGAGCACAGTTGAAAGAAGAGCTGTTACACTCTTACATGAGATGCAGGGAGTACAGCTGGAATAAGAGATGTTACATTGTTGCGTGAGATGTAGTGTGGAAGACCCCTTACATTGTTTTGTCAGATGCAGTGAGCAAAGACAGAAGAAGAGCTGTTACATTCTTACACGAGATGCAGTGAGGAGAGTTGGAAGAGGAATGGTTACATTCTTACATGAAATACAGATAACATAGTTAGAAGAGCTTTTACATTGTTACGTGAGATGCAGGGTGGAACGGCTGTTACATTGTTTAAAGAGTTGCAGTGAGCACAGTTAGAAGAAAAGCTGTTACATTGTTACATGATATACCATGAGCACAGTTGGAAGAAAAGCTGTTACATTCTTACATGAGATGCAGTGAACATAGTAGGAAGAAGAGCTGTTACATTGTTACATGAGATGCAGTGTGGTAGAAAAACTGTTACATTGTTACATCAGATGCAGTGAACACAGTTGGAAGAAGAGGTGCTACAGTGTTACTTGAGTTGCAGGGTGGAAGATTTGTTATACTCTTACATGAGACATAGTCAGCACAGCTAGAGGAAGAGCTGTTAAATTGTTAGATGAAATGCAATGAACATAGCCAGAAGAAGAGATGTTACATTGTCACAACAGATTCAGTGAGCACAGCTGGAGGAGCTGAGCTGTTACATTGTTACATCAGATGCAGTGAGTGCAACTGGAAGGAAAGGTGTTAAGTTGTTACATGAGATGCAGTGTGGGTGACCTGTTAGACTGTTACATGAGATGTAGTGAGCACAAATTGCTGAAGAGCTGTTACATTGTTATATGAGATGCAGTGAGCACAGTTAGAAGAAGAGCTGTTACACATACATCAGATGCAGTAGGCAGAGTTGTAAGAAGAGCTGTTACACTGTTCCATCAGATGCAGTGAACACAGCTGTAAGAAGAGCTGTTATACTGATCCATGAGATGCAGTGAGCACAGCTGGAAGAAGAGCTCTTACACGGTTACATGAGATGCAATAAGCATAGTTGAAAGAAGAGCTGTTACACTCTTACATGAGATGCAGTGAGCACAGTTGGAAGAAGAGCTGTTACATTGTTACATGACATGCAGTGTGGAAGACCAGTTACATTATTTCATCAGATACAGTGAGCTCAGATTGAAGAACTGTTACACTGTTACATGAGATAAAGTGAACAAAGATGGCAGAATAGCTGTTACACTGTTAAACGAGATGCAATGTGGAAGACCTGTTATATTGCTTCATGATATGCAGTGAGCACAGATGGAAGAAGAGCTTTTACATTGTTACATGAGATACAGTGAGCAAAGCTGAAAGCAGAGCTATTACACTGTTACATAAGATGCACTTAACAGAGTTGGCAGAAGTGATATTACACTGTTACATGAGATGCAGTGAACACAGATGAAAGAAGAGTTGTTACATTGTTACATGAAATGCAGTGAGTACAGTTGGAAGAAGAGCAGTTACATTGTTAAATTAGCTGCAGTGTGGAAGAAAAAACTGTTACATTGTTACATGAGATGCAGGGAATACAGTTGGAAGAAGAGATGTTACATTGTTATATGAGATGCAGTCAGCACAGTTGGAAGAGGAGAGGTTACTTTCTTACATGAGATGCACTGAAAATAGTTGGAAGAAGAGCTGTTACAGTGGTACATGAGATATAGTGAAGAGCTGTTATATTGTTATATGAAATGCAGGGTGGAAGGGCTGTTACATTGTTTCATGAGATGCAGTAAGAACAAATGGAAGAAGAGCTGTTACATTCTTACATGAGATGCAGTCAGCACAGTTGGAAGAGGAGCGGTTATATTCTTACATGAGATGCAGTGAGCAAAGCTGAAAGCAGAGCTATTACACTGTTACATAAGATGCACTTAACAGAGTTGGCAGAAGTGCTATTACACTGTTACATGAGATGCAGTGAACACAGATGAAAGAAGAGTTGTTACATTGTTACATGAGATGCAGTGAACATAGTTTGAAGAAGAGCTGGTACATTGTTACAAGAGATGCAGTGTGAAGACCTGTTACATTGTTTCATGACATGCAGTGAGCACAATTAGAAGAAAAGTTGCTATATTGTTACTTGAAAGCTGTTACATTCTTACATGAGATGCAGTGAATAACTGTTACATTGTTACATAAAATAGAGTGAGCACAGTTGGAAGAGCTGTTACACTGTTACATGAGATGCAGTGTAGAAGACCTGTTGGATTGTGTCATGAGATGCAGTGAGCACAATTGGAAGAAGAGCTGTTACATTGTGAAGTGAAGACTGTCTGTGGAACGAGGTGTTGATGTTTGTTCAAGCGCCGAAAGGCTCTGATAAAGTTTAAGTAACCTGTGAGACCTTGTGTGACTATAAGAACTGAGATATAGCCTTGTTTATGCAAGGCACTGGTATCTGCCGTTGTACCCTTCCAATATCTTTATTGTTATCTGTTTGCGTTCTTTCTATAGGAAGAGGTACCTACGAGTTAGTGACAGTGATTTTACTTTTATTTTTATACTGTTACATGAAACACAGTGAGCTGAGTTGGAAGAAGAGCTGTTACATTGTTACAAAAGATTCAGTGAGCACAACTGGAAGATGAGCTGTTACATTGTTCAATTAGATGCAGTGAGTGCAGCTGGAAGGAAAGGTGTTATGTTGTTACATGAGATCCAGTGTGGATGACCTGTTCGACTGTTACATGACATGCAGCGAGCACAGTTGGAAGAAATGTTGTTACATTGCTACATTTGATGCAGAGTTGAAAGAAGATCTGTTACACTAGTACATGAGATGCAGTGAACATAGTTGGAAGAAGAGCTGTTACAGTGGTACATGAGATATAGTGAACATAGTTGGAAGAAGAGCTGTTACACTGTTACATGAGATGCAGGGTAGAAAACCTGTTACATTGTCTCATGAGATTCAGTGAGCATAGTTGGAAGAAGAGCTCTTACATTGTTACATGAGATGCAGTGTGGTAGAAAAACTTACATTGTTACATGAGTTGCAGTGAATATGGTAGTAATAAGAGCTGTTATACCACTACAGGAGATAGAGTGGACAGTGTTGCAAGAGCTGCTACACTGTTACATGTGATGCAGTGTAGAAGACCTGTTACATTATGTCATGAGATGCAGTGAGCACAGTTGGAAGAAGAGCTGTTACATTGTTACATAACATGCAGTGTGGAAGATTTGTTATACTGTTACATGAGACACAGTGAACAAAGTTGGACAAAGAGCTGTTACATTGTTAGATGAGATGTGTGAACACAGTCGGAAGAAGAGGTGCTACATTGTTACAAGAGATTTGGTGAGCACAGCTGGAGGCCGAGCTGTTACACTGTTACATTAGATGCAGTGAGCACAGCTGGAAGGAAACGTGCTATGTTGTTACATGAGATGCAGGGTGAATGACGTGTTACACTGTTACATGAGATGCAATGAGCACAGTTGGAAGAAAAGTTGAGGTGAAGTTGTCCTATTTCACCTTCATTTGTACTGATGGGTTCAGAACCAATCTTCGGCTCCGACCCGGCCAAAATGCAAAAGCTCGAGGTCTTCAACCAGCTCATGGCCTACTCCCTACCCCATGATGCACTGGTGCTTCCCTCATATCTCGTTTGCCGCTGCAACAGATCATGCATTTCACCAGCTCTGGCCAGTGAAATTTAAGTATTTTTCTCGTCATATACTTATTGTTAAATTTTTGTCTTTCAAATTTAGCTAGTAGTACTTTAGATTAGTTAGTTAGGTACAGGAGAATTATCCATAGTGCTTGTGCACTCCATAGTTTATAGGAACTTTTCTTCATTGTGTGGCCGTTTTACTAGGCCTCATTAGAAAAAAAAAACTCCCTTCTCTAATTAGTGTGTCTTTTATATATATATATATATATATATATATATATATATATATATATATATATATATATATATATATA
The DNA here is from genome assembly GCF_019279795.1 of Protopterus annectens. Lineage (NCBI taxonomy): Eukaryota > Metazoa > Chordata > Ceratodontiformes > Protopteridae > Protopterus > Protopterus annectens. The sequence continues at coordinate 47,771,710 of NC_056731.1, read as the reverse complement.
TATATATATATATATATATATATATATATATATATATATATATATATATATATATATATATATATATATATTTCATAGTTATTTGCGGTGCTTTTTTCATGATAGCCTAAACTTAGAGGCTAATTTGTTTCCTTTGAGCCCATTTTAATCTTAGGGCTGAGTTGTGCTTAAAAGGGTTCATACTGCCTGTTTAAATTAGAAGGCTTTATAACTTTCCTTTTGTATGTGTGTGTGCTTTAGTTATAGATTATTGTTTAAGACCTTATTTTTTTAGGGCATCTATATATATATATTGGTAGTGTTCTGACCTAAATACATATAGTTTTTTGCTGTGTGGATTGTTTCTTCTTTGTCTGAGCAAGAGAAATCAAAGTCTGGATTTAAGAAATGTCCTAAGTGTGGACAAAAGATGTCCATAACTGATGGACACTCAGAATGTGTTTATTGCTTAGGTGAAGTTCACCTGCAAGAGGACTGTTCCATAGGCCATTGTTTTAGCAGTAGAGTGTTGCATGAAAGGAAGAGTAAGTTGATTGATAGAGGTCTAGTAAAATCTTCCTTTCAAGAATCACTGGGCAAAAACAATACCCAGGACAAGACGTCAAAATCTTCAAAAACTTCTTCCAAAACTTCTTCTGGGTCGGAGCTGAAGAATTTATTTTTATTTATTTATTTTTTTTATTTATTTTATTTTAAATTTGTTGACCGGGCTAGTCTAGGTGGATATATGTCCATTTTCAGTACAGGCCCGGGGAGAAAAGCTCCAAGACAGATACAGACAATAAGTAATTGTTACAAGAAAACAAGAAGTAGACATAGAAGATATGTTATGCATTTAACAGTAAATACCATAAAACTATATACAAAGTTTAGAGCAAGATAACATAATTATGCTAGTGGCTAAAAATAGTATCCAGGTTCTAACTAGATGCTTACCATTGCACTACAGAAGATTAATTTAGTGGAAAGAGAACAGCTAGGAAAGATATTAGTAGCATTAATGATAGGTTAGTCAGGGTTGGTACAAGGGCACAGCCAGTGTGTTTTGAGGAAGGTTTTAAGTAGTGTGGTAAGGAAGGAAGGGAAGTAAGTTCATTAGGTAGAAGGTTCCAGTTTTTCCCAGTTGTGTTTGAGAATAGAGAGTCCCCTGCCATGTTGTGAGACTTGCTGATGTTAACTAGGAATTTACTTGATGAACGCAAGGCATTAAGATTTTTGTAGGGGGTTATGAGGTCTGAGAGTATTGGAGTATTGTTTGGCTGGTAAAGGACCTTATGGGCAATTGTAAGTTGGTTGACTTGAAACTGGTTTTGAAGTTTAAGCCATCCGAGTTGTTTGAGATTCTGACAGTGATGGGTTCTGAAGGGTTTACCAGTGGCAAATCTGGCAATATTATGATAAGAAGTAGCAAGTTTAAGAAGATTCTTTTTGGATAGGTTAGCATATATTGGTGAGGCATAGAGTAGAGTAGTGTAGAGATTAGATGGGAGTGGGCAATGGTAGTTCTTGCTATTGGAGTAAGGAAGGGTTTGACTCTGTACAGGCAGCCCATTTTTCTGTTAACTGATTTTATATTGTTGTTAATGTGGGTGTCAAAGTTAAGGTTGTTGTCTGTTGTAATACCAAGGAGTTTGGTGGTAGAGTCTGGGTATATGGGGGTACCATTGTTAGAAATGACTGAGATATATATTGGTGTGGACCTACAAGTAGGAGTAAAGAGCAGGAGCTTTGTTGTTTTGGGATTCAATAGGAGGCAGAACTTTAAGAACCATGTATCAACTATGCTAAATACTTTCTGGGTTTGGCATTGCAGTTCAGAAGCAGATTTAGCTGTGCAGGTTAATGTAAAGTCATCTGCATATTGTATACAAGTTGCATTGGGAATAGCCAAGTAGAGATCATTAATAAAAACTGAAAATAAGAGAGGACCTTTAATGGAGCCCTGGAGAACTCCCAGTGTGACTGGCAGGTGGGATGATAGATTATTTTCCCAGTGCACTGCTTGTTGCCTATTGCTCAGGTAGGAAGTAAACCACTTTACAGATTGAGTATCCAGGGAAAGTGATTTGAGAATATTGATAAGCAATGTGTGGTTTACCATATCAAAAGCCTTTGAAAGATCAATAAATAGTGCTGAAGAGAGTAGATTGTTATAGCAGTTTCTATTAATGGTGTCTGTAAAGGATAGGAGGGCAGTGGTGGTACTATGGAATGGCCTAAAGTCATGTTGGCCCTTAGCTAGTAAGTTGTGTTGAGTTAGATGGCCTATTAGCTGATGGTGAATGCATTTTTCCATTATTTTTGCTAAGAGGGATAGAAGGGCTATGGGTCTATAGTTAGAATATTCATTGGAGTTGCCACCTTTGTGTTGGGGGATAATGTGTGAGACTTTCCAACTGGTAGGGATATAGCCTTCTTTAATGGTTCGGTTTATCAGGATGGATACAGGATAAGCTACTGCTTTGGCTGCTTTTTGCAGGTATTCAGCTGGGATTTGGTCAGCGGAAGGGGTACAAAGCTTCAGTTTTGCTAGGAGTTTGAAAATAAAGTTAGTAGATTTAGGTTGTAATAGGAAGATAGGAAGAGTGCTTGTTATGGGGGTGGGAATGCTAGAGGTGTCAGGAGATAGCTGACTGGCTAGAGTTTGGATGGCATGTGAAGAAGGAGTTAAAGCCATTAGCAGTTTGGATGGGAGTCTCATGGTTAGCCCCTATTGGTGTTGGTGTACTGGAGTGTCCTGGATAAAGGAGTCTATTGATACTTGCCCAGAATCTTTGAGGGTTATTTTGGTGTGTTTGCTGTATTTTGTGGTAAAAGTTTTTTTTGTCTAAGAGTATGGCTTTTTTAGTTGCATTTCTTATTTGTCTAAATGTCTGTTGAGCAGATGAGCTTTTGGTAGTTCACCACCTAGTCCAGGCTTTATTTCTAGGTAGGATTTTTTGCCTGGTATCTTTGGTGAGCCATGGGGCTTGTTTTGACCTAATTCTTATATTACATTTAGGTGCATGCTGGTCTAGGACAGTTAAGAATTTAGAGTTAAAGTATTGGACAGCCTGTTCTAATGGGAGGGCTTTTAGACAAGTCCAATTACGGGCACTAAGTTCACTCATAAATAGTTCTTGGTTAAAATGCGTGTTGGAACGTAAAGTCCTATATGATGTTGGGTGGAAGATATCTTTTTTTTTTGCCTAATTATAACGGTTAAGCAATGGTCACTTACATCATCAGGGAAGGTGCCTACTTTGTATGTTTGGTGGTGATTATTAATGAGAATCTAATCTAAGGTGCTGTCTTTTTGGTTTGTTAATACTAGTTGGGGAGGTGATGGTCTGAGAGAAGCCATGAAGGTTAATATGAGAAGTTGGATGCTCAGTATTGATGCACTTCCAATCTATATTGACGTCACCTAGGATTAAAGTTTCTTGTGGGAAGGTTGCTGTGACCCAGCTAAGAATATCCTCTAAGGTGCTAATATTATTTCTAGGAGGTAGATAAATGCATAAGATATTTATGGATTTATTAGAATTAAGCTGAATCTTGGAAATAAGGATTTCTGCATTATTGCCCTTAGGTGGGGTATAAGGTCAGGTAGTAACTTGTAGCCCTTCTTTGAAAAGAATTGCTACTCTCCCTCCCTTTCTTTTTGTACGCTCATTTCTTAATATATTATATCCTGGTGGGATAATCTCATTATCTTGGGTCTGTAGTTTTAACCAAGTTTCTGTTAAACATAAAATGTCAACAAAGTATATGTCTAGGAGAGAATGGAGATGAGGAACTTTATTGTTGATGCTTTGGATATTGAGATGTGCTATCAGGAGAGAGTTGGGGAGTTTAATGGGGCTGGGTGGGATAGAGGGATTGGAGGTATAAAGATCAGTAGGTAGGACATTTGCAGGGCCTGGGTTAGGCTGGATATCACCACTTTGTAAGGATTGATTTTTTAGAATGTACAGTGCATAATGTAGATTACTTACTAGAAACTGATATTTCTTGGTTGAGGGATTATAGTATTTAATGTGGGATAGTCTGCGGAGCTCTGCAAGTAGGTAGCTAGGTGCAGATATTATATTTATATTATTTGGAGAGATGAGTATATGTAAGGATGTTTGTTTAGTTGGGTAGTGGAACTGAGAGTAATGTAGGTGTTCAAAGGAGGTTAAGTGATAGGCTGAGGTTATAAAAGATATTAGTGTGGCATTAAGTAGTAGTTTCACTAGAATTGAGATAATTGTGGTAGACATGTTGAGAACAGCTGGTTGCACAGTATTGAAGACAGCTGGGAGAGGTCAAAGCTGGAATAGACAAGGTTTGAGTGGTAAGGCTAGGAGGAAAAGTATTAAGTATTTATAGCTGTACTTGCTTAGGTACAGTAATAAGGTGTGGTGCTAATTGTCTACAAAGGTGGGAGTTTGTGATTTGTTGGTTGGAGAGGAGGGTGTGGCCAAGAAGTATATGTTTAGAGGCATGGGGGTGGGTGGAATTTGGCGGTACGGTATGGGAGCGAAGCGAGCCCCCAGGGTGAATGGAGCGGGGGCCCAGCTTGTTCTAAGGAGTTTTCACAAAAAACAATGTGGGAAAGAGCTCAGGTAAGTCCCGAGGTAGATAAGGCTTTAAATGACAGAGTCTAGGCAGGATGGAAAGGTCAGTATAGTTAGGGAAATAAAAGAAGATTAGAATAAAGTGGTGAAGCTAAAGAGTGTTACAAGTAGAGTAGGAGAAGGGGGGAAAGAAGCAAGAGGCAGGTTGGTTGGTCCTGGTGGTGCTTAGCTCTTTGTTCAAGGGGAGTAGTTTTTAACAGTTTAACATACAGGCAGACAGCACATACATGAGTTTATTCTCCTTCTTTTAAGGTGTCAGGGACTGATGGGCAATATCCACGCAAATTATGTGGTTGGTATTTAGCTGGGGGTTCCTGAAGAGTGGATGTGAAGCCTTGGATGAAGGTCGTCCAGGGGAAGGATGTCCTTTACCACATGTGTTTATTCTCCTTTTAAGGTGTCAGGGACTGATAGGCAATATCCACGCAAATGATGTGGTTGGTATTTAGCTGGGGGTTCCTGAAGAGTGGATGTGAAGCCTTGGATGAAGGTAGTCCAGGGGAAGGATGTCCTTTAACACATGAGTTTATTCTCCTTCTTTTAAGGTGTCAGGAACTGATAGGCAATATCCACGCAAATTATGTGGTTGGTATTTAGCTGGAGGTTCCTGAAGAGTGGATGTGAAGCCTTGGATGAAGGTAGTCCAGGGGAAGGATGTCCTTTACCACATGAGTTTATTCTCCTTCTTTTAAGGTATCAGAGACTGATAGGCAATATCCATGCAAATGATGTGGTTGGTATTTAGCTGGGGGTTCCTGAAGAGTGGATGTGAAGCCTTGGATGAAGGTAGTCCAGGGGAAGGATGTCCTTTACCACCTTTCATAAGCTGAAGGGCAGATACAAATGTAATATATCCCAAGAATCAGGGAGAGCACACAACCAGCAACAAGATGTTCAGATGGGGACAGGCTAGAAGGAAAGAAAGGTTCATTGAGCTCTAAAGTGACAGATAAACCATATGTGTTGGGTCCACAAGTTTTGGAACCGATGGTTGTTGTTGGTAGAAGCCGGTCCCCAGTAATGGAGCTGGTATCTCCTACCCTCAAGTCGCCTATCCTCCAATCAGTGGCATCATCTGTAGCCTCTTCTCAGTCCTCAAGGCTTTCAGACATGGATGTGGATTGTGTGGTGCAGAGGCTTCTGCAGACATCAGTGCTGGCCAAACTTTTGCCAGGGCAACCCTCGGAGCTTTGGAACTATCCAAAACCCTTCCTGCTTCTTCTGTTCCTCCTCCGACCCAAGTCAAGGTTTCGGAGCCAGAGTGTTCAGAGCTGATGATTGTGGAACTGTCGGGGCCTCAACTGTTCCAGGTCTGTCAGTACAGACAGCTCAGACTTCCTCTGTGCTGACCGTGGAGTCTGGAATCTGACAATTGCAGGTCGGGTCCAGAGAGGATAGTCGTACCAATTTTTCAGCTCTGACTTTACCTCTTGGAGCTTCGGCCCAGATGAGTTTGGTGCCTACATCAGGCTCAGAGCCCACCACTTCAGTGTGGAGGGAGTCACCTGCCTCTTTGGATTCAGGGGTTCCTTCTAATCGGATCTGGGGGGCTTTTGATGCCATGAGGAGAGTATTTTTCCCCTCAGGATGTCTCATCATCAGAACTAGTAACCTCCTCTCCTAAGGCACCTGTGTCTGTCTCTGCTTCACAGATATAACAAAAGTGTAGAGACCCACAGCCTCAAGATGCCCCATTGGGTGAACCCTGCTCTTCCGAGACCTCAACAGAAGCCCCCACTGATGAGGTTCCCAGGAAGAAGTTATGCAAGAGGAAGCATCTGGATTCCCAGAAGGAATCCGTCACTTCGGACACTGACTTAGATGAGCCAAAAGGGTCCCCACGGTCCCCCTCGGTGGATATTTCCTTCGCAGATATCTTGGAAATTCTTAAACAGAGAGGTGGCTGGAAGCCCTTTAACCATACTGGTGATGACTCAGTCCTCCTGAAGGCTTTTGGGTCTCAGCCCTCCACCACTTGGGTGTCTCTGCCTTTTGATGAGCTGATGGAACTGATCTCTCGAAAGGCGTGTGAGTCCCCGGATACTATGGAACCTGTCCCTTGGAGGCCTAATAAATGTATAACTTCCCCCCAGGACAAGGCCTTTCTAACCAAAGGAGTACCTGTTGATGTCATGGTGGTGGCGACAGCCACCAAGAAGGAACTGTCAGAACCTTCTATGTCTGTCTATCCTCCTAATAAGGATTCTAGGATCATGGACAGATATGGAAAGTGCATGTTTAGTTCAGCGACCTTTGCCCTCCGATCGCTAAACTATCTCATGCATTTTACTAGATTGCAAAGAGATCTACTATAAGAGCTTGGAGATACTCTACAGGGTTCAGTAGCTGTGGGGGTATCAGATAAAGTATCCTCTCAGCTCTCTATCCTTAATTCCATAGTAAACTTGTCCATGCATCTGGTCTCGTACGCAGCTGATGGAGTGACTAGAGCAGTGGCTCCAGGAATAGCTCTTAGGAGACATTCCTGTATGCTCTTATACCCATTTGTGCAGCCCTTTACGTAATCCTTTAGCAACACCCCTTTTGATGGCTCGTCCCTTTTTGGACCGAAAGTGAAAGAAACGCTTACCAGGAGTTAACAAGAGAGAAATACTGTCATCGGAGTCCATTTTTCCACACCTACCAGACCTTACCCCAAAGGTCAGAAAGGAGGAAAAATGTGGTTCCATAAAACTCAAGGAGCCATTCAGAACACTTGTGGTAAACCCCCCTCCAGAGGCAGAGGAGGAGGCAATAATGAAACATGCCGTCCACACGGCAGAGGGGGTCCGCAGAACCAGGGTGACAGAGATCAGTTCTTTGGGAAGCCCTATCAGCACTCCTGAAAGGAGGCCCACCTGTCCATCCCTGGAGGGAGTCAGGGGACGCTTATCTTTGCACCCAGATGCCTGGCTAAAAGTAACAAAAGACTGCTGGGTACAAAGCATCATATGAAGAGGATACTCTATTCCCTTTGCCACCCCACCGCCCCTTGTAAGAAAAATCCTGGATGTTCCACCCAATCGCAGGGAACAAGCAACCATAGAGATTCAAAGGTTGCTGGAAAAAATAGTCATCCAATCAGTCCCAGCAGACCAGACAGGATCCGGAACTTACTCAAGGTTCTTTCTAGTTCCAAAGAAAACAGGGGACGAAAAAGCAACCATAGAGATTCAAAGGTTGCTGGAAAAAACAGTCATCCAATCAGTCTCAGCAGACCAGAGAGGATCCGGAACTTACTCAAGGTTCTTTTTAGTTCCAAAGAAAATGGGACTGAAGGCCCATTTTGGATTTCAGCAGACTGAACAAATCTGTCAAAAAGACAAAGTTCCAGATGGTCACGCTACAGTCAATACTTAATTTTCTAGGAAAATACAATTGGATGTGCTCGATAGATCTCCAGGATGAGTACTACCACATCAAAATAGCCAGACCATCCAGAGATCATCTGCGCTTTTGGCTGGGGGGGTCAGTCACTAACAGATTTGAGCTCTGCCCTTTGGTCTCACTACAGCCCCCAGAGTGTTCACCAAATGCTAAGCAGTAGTCATGGCTCACCTGAGACATTAAGGATTCCAGATGTTTCCATACCTAGACCACTGGCTCCTCACTGCCACCACCAGGCATCAACTCATACAAGCAAGGGACACAACTTTGAACCTCTGCATTCAGTTGGGGATGGGGGGCATTATCAGGGAAGAACAGCCCAAGGCACATGGAAGGAACATGAGGCTCATCTGCATATCAATGTCCTAGAGATGAGAACGGTACTTCTAGCTTTGCAGTCCTTTCAAGACTCTCTTCCTCTAGGGACTATTGCAATTCAGATGGACAACATATCAGTGGTCTGGTACATAAACAAACAAGGAGGAACCAGATCTTACCCCCTATGTCGAGAAGCCCTGAGAGTATGGCAGTGGGTGACTTCCACCCAGCACTTTCTGATAGCAACGCACATCCTGGGGAGGTCCAATGTGATAGCACACAAACTGAGCAGAGCAATTCTATTTACTCATGAGTGGTCCATGAAGAAAGAAGTAGCAGAAAGAATATTCTGCAGATGGGGCCATCCTTGCTGCGATCTCTTGTCAATGCCAACAAACACGAAATGCAGTAGCTATTTTGCCCTAATCCCCCCCATGGGAGAATCCCCAAGGGACGCACTTGTGCACAATTGCCCCTGCGTCTCCTTTATGCTTTTCTACCCTTTCCACTGATACCCAAAGTTTTACAGAAAGCCAAGGCTCTGGGAAGGACCATTATTTTAATAGCCCCTTACTGGCCTTGTTATATTTGGTTCCCCTTTCTCCAGCCTCATCTATTGGAAGAACCTTGGATCCTGGACCCAGTTCCAGATCTTCTGATTCATTCATCAGGAGCTCTTTATCCTGCACTTCAGTCCCTCAAATTGACAGCTTGGCTGCTCCAATTCCAAATATAGCTAGGTTTTAGAATCTCCCAGCTGCAGCTCAGCATATTCTAACATCCTCTCATAAACCATCTACCAGGAAGTTATACCTTAGTAATTGGAAAAGGTTCTCAATATGGACATTTCAAAACAACAGTGACCTGTATCTGGCTTCAGTTTCATCTATTTTAGAGTTTTTGACTAAACTTTTCAATGAGGGGGCAGCTGCAGCAACCATTAGGGTTCAATCGGCAGCAATTTCTTACTTTCATCTTGGTGATCAGGGGTCTAGTATCATGTCACACAGACTCTCTAAAGCCTTTCTCAAGGGTACTGTTCATTTGAGACCACCCGTTAAATCTCCGGCTATGCCATGGAATCTAAATTTTGTTCTTTCAGGGATCACCCTACCTCCATTTGAACCAGCCTCATCTTGTGACCTGAAATATCTATCATGGAAAACCATATTTCTAGTAGCTATTACTTCTGCTCGGAGGGCCTCAGAGTTAAAGGCCTTGTCCATTAAACCCCCATATTTGATTTTTCATAATAACAGAGTTTCACTTAGGACAAATCAATCATTTCTACCTAAGGTTTCCTCAGAGATAAATCTGAATCGCACTGTAGAATTACCTGTTTTTCCCTGAATATACTAATAAGATGGAACTTATGCTGCACAAGCTTGATGTCCACAGGCAGCTTCAATTCTATTTACACAGGACCAAGGACTTTAGAAAATCAGAACAGCTCTTTGTTTCATTTTCGGATTCAATGAAAGGTGCTCCAGTGGTAAAAACCACCTTATCAAAATGGTTATCAGATTGCATTTCTTTACATATGATTCTGTCCATACACCATTACATCAAAAAGTAAAGGCCCACTCAACTAGATCGGTGTCCACATCTTCAGCCTTTTTGGCCAATCTATCAATAGATTCCATTTGTGCAGCAGCCACATGGTCTAGGTCTCATACCTTCATCACTCATTACAAAGTGGATAGGGCCTCCAGGGACAGGGCCTCCTTTGGTTCCACTGTCCTGAGGAATATCCTCCCATAAGCCACCCAAGAAAGATGGTCCTTGGTATGCTAACCCATCAGTAAGAATGAAGGTGAGATAGAACAACTTCACATAAAGAAGTTATGTACTCACCTTTACGTTCCATGTGAGTTGTTCATCTCACCTTCATTTTTATGTCCCACCCTCCTAACCCCCTTCCAGTGTTTTTTTGGGGACCGAGAAGTTGGACAAGTCATGGCTGTATTGGTTTTTGTCTGGTTTATTCTTGATATTACTATTAAAAATGTTTTTCTACTTACATTAGTTGGCAGCAAACAAGATCTGAGGGAAGCACCAGTGCATCATGGGATATGGAGTAGGCCATGAGCTGGTTGAAGACCTCGAGCTTTTGCATTTTGGCCGTGTCAGAGCAGAGGATCAGCTATGAACCCATCAGTAAGAATGAAGGAGAGATGAACAACTCACATGGAACGTTATGGTGAGTACATAGCTTCTTTTTACATTGTTACATGAGATGCTGTGAGCAGAACTGGAAGAAAAACTGTTACCCTGTTACATGAGATGCAGTAAACACAGATGGCAGAATAGCTGTTACACTGTTAAATGAATTGTAGTGTGGAAGGCCTGTTATATTGCTCCATGAGAAGCAGTGAGCACAGTTGGAAGAAGAGCTCTTATATAGTTACATGAGATGCAATGAGCACAGTTAAAAAAAGAGCTGTTACACTCTTACATGAGATGCAGTGACCACAGCTGGAAGAAGAGCTATTACATTGTTGAAAGAGATGCAGTGTGGAAGACCTCTTAGATTGTTTGCTCAGATGCAGTGAGCACAAATGCAAGAAGAGCTGGTGCATTCTTACAAGAGATGCAGTAAGCATAGTTAGAAGAGGAGTGGTTACATTCTTACTTGAGATGCAGATAACATAGTTGGAAGAAGAGCTTTTACATTGTTACATGAGATGCAGTGTGGAAGGGATGTTACATTGTTTCATGAGATGCAATGAGCACAGTTAGAAGAAAAGCTGTTATATTGTTGTATGAGATGCAACGAGCACAGTTGGAAGAAAAGCTGTTACATTCTTACATGAGATGTGAATGTTGTGTCTTTCGGCTTTTTCCTGGTTAGGGGTCGCCACAACGGAACTCCAGTCCGCTAATGATTGGTAGTTGATTTTTACATGCCGAGTTACCAGCCCTGATGCATAACCTTCAATGAAGGTACGCCCATTCAAGCATGTTTCCACACAGAAGACGCTCTAGCTGAGAATCAAACCGGACAGCATCTTACTGTGAGGCGACAATACTACCGCAGCACCACCATGTGAATATGGTAGGAAAAAGAGCTGTTATACCATTACACAAGATAGAGTGAGCAGTGTTGGAAGACCTGTTACATTGTTACATGTGATGCAGTGTAGAAGACCTGTTACATTGTGTCATGAGAAGTATTGAGCACAGTTGCAAGAAAAGCTGTCACATCATTACATGAGATGCAGTGTAGAAAAACCATTACATTGTTAAATGAGATGCAGTGAACACAGTTGGAAGAAGAGGTGTTACATTGTTACATGTGATGCAGTGTGGAAGATTTGTTATACTGTTACATGACACACAGTGAGCACATTTGGACAAAGAGCTGTTACATTGTTAGACAAGATGCAGTGAACACAGTTGGAAGAAGAGGTGTTTCATTGTTACAAGAGATTCAGTGAGCACAGCTGGAAGCTGAGCTGTTACATTGTTACATTAGATGTAGTGAGCTCAGCTGGAAGGAAAGGTGTTATGTTGTTACATGAGATGCAGTGTGAATGACATGTTAGACTGTTATATGAGATGCAGTGAGCACAGTCGGAAGAAACATTGTTACATTGTTACATGAGATGCAGTGAGCAGAGTTGGAAGAAAAGCAGCTACATTGTTACATGAGATGCAAGGAGTACAGCTGCAGAAGAGCTGTTAATGCAGTGAACATAGATGGCAGAATAGCTGTTATACTGTTAAATGAGATGCCGTGTGGAAGACCCATTATATTGTTTCATGAGATGCAGTGAGCACAGGTGGAAGAAAAGCTCTTTTATGGTTACATGAGATGCAATGAGCACAGTTGAAAGAAGAGCTGTTATACTCTTACATGAGATGCAGGGAGCACAGTTGGAAGAAGAGATGTTATATTGTTGCATGAGATACAGTGTGGAAGACCCCTTACATTGTTTTGCCAGATGCAGTGAGCACAGATGGAAGAAGAGCTGTTATATTCTTACATGAGATGCAGTGAACAGAGTTGGAAGAGGAGTGGTTACATTCTTACATGAGATGAAGATAACATAGTTGGAAGAAGAGCTTTTACATTGTTACGTGAGCTGCAGGGTCGAAGGGCTGTCACATTGTTTCATGATATGCAGTGAGCACAGTTAAAAGAAAACCTGGTATATTGTTACATGAGATGCAATGAGCATATTTGGAAGAAAAGCTGTTACATTTTTACATGAGATGCAGTGAACACAGTTGGAAGAAGAGGTATTACAGTGTTACATGAGATGCAACGTGGAAGATTTGTTATACTGTTACATGAGACATGGTGAGCACAGCTAGAGGAAGAGCTGTTAAATTGTTAGATGAAATGCAATGAACGTAGTCAGAAGAAGAGATGTTAAATTGTTACAAGAGATTCAGTGAGCACAGCTGGAGGAGACAAGCTGTTATATTGTTACATCAGATGTAGTGAGTGCAACTGGAAGGAAAGGTGTTAAGTTGTTACATGAGATGCAGTCTGGGTGACCTGTTAAACTGTTACATGAGATGCAGTGAGCACAAATGGAAGAAGAGCTGTTACATTGTTATATGAGATGCATTGAGCACAGTAGGAAGAATATCTGTTACATTGTTTCATGACATTCAGTGTGGAAGACCTGTTACATTGTTTCATCAGATGCACTGAACAAAGATGGCAGAAGAGCTGTTACATTGCTATATGACATGCAGTGAGCACAGTTGGAAGAAGAGCTGTTACACTGTTACATCAGATGCAGTAAGCAGAGTTGTAAGAAGGGCTGTTACACTGTTTCATCAGATGCAGTAGGCACAGTTGTAAGAAGAGCAGTTACACTGTTCCATGAGCTGCTGTGAGCACAGCTGGAAGAAGAGCTCTTACATGGTTACATGACATGCAATAAGCATAGTTGAAAGCAGAGCTGTTACCCTCTTACATGAGATGCAGTGAGCACAGTGGGAAGAAGAGCTGTTACAGTGTCACATGAGATGCAGTGTGGAAGACCTGTTACCTTGCTTCATGACATGCAGTGAGCACAATTAGAAGAAAAGCTGTTATATTGTTACTTGAGATGCAATGAGCACAGATGGAAGAAAAGCTGTTACATTCTTACGTGAGATGCAGTGAGCTCAGATGGTAGAAGAATTGTTACACTGTTACATGAGATGTAGGGAATACAGATGGAATAAGACACGCTGCATTGTTGCATGAGATACAGTGAGCACAGATGGAAGAAGAGCTGTTACTTTGTTACATGAGATACAGTGAGTAAAGTTGAAAGCAGAGCTATTACACTGTTACATAAGATGCACTTAGAGTTGGTAGAAGTGCTGTTACACTGTTACATGAGATGCAGTAAACACAGAGGAAAGAAGAGTTGTTACATTGTTACATGAGATGCATTGAGCACACTTGGAAGAAGAGCTGTTACATTGTTACATCAGCTGTAGTGTGGAAGAAAAAAATTTACATTGTTACATGAGATGCAGTCAGCACAGTTGGAAGAGGAGAGGTTACATTCTTACTTGAGATGCATTGAACATAGTTGGAAGAAGAGATGTTACATTGTTATATGAGATGCAGGGTGGAAATGCTATTACATTGTTGCATGAGATGCAGTAAGCACAGATGGAAGAAGAACTGTTACATTCTTATATGAGATGCAGTGAGCACAGTTGGAAGAGGAGCGGTTATATTCTTACATGAGGTGCAGTGAACGGGTTCATGTCATTTGATCAACAGTTCATTTGGTCGACAGTTCATTTGATCGACAAGCATTTGCCACCTTCCCCAATGTTGTGCGACCCTGGAGTTGATATATATAGTTAGGGGGGTGTGGGGGGCACAGCCCCCCACATTGTGGGGTGTGGGGGGTGAAGCCCCCCACCTACAATGCTTGTCGATCAAATGAACTGTCGACCAAATGAACTGTCGATCAAATGAACTGTCGATCAAATGACATGAACCCGCAGTGAACATAGTTGGAAGAAGAGCTGGTACATTGTTACATGAGATGCAGTGTGGAAGACCTGTTACCTTGCTTCATGACATGCAGTGAGCACAATTAGAAGAAAAGCTGTTATATTGTTACTTGAGATGCAATGAGCACAGATGGAAGAAAAGTTGTTACATTCTTACATGAGATGCAGTGAACACTGTGGGAAGAAGAGCTGTTACACTGTTACATGAAATAGAGTGAGCACATTTGGAAGAGCTGTTACACTGTTACATGAGATGCAGTGTAGAAGACATGTTGCACTGTGTCATGAGATGCAGTGAGCACAGTTGGAAGAAGAGCTGATACATTGGTACATGAGATGCAGTGAACATAGATGGCAGAAAAGATGTTATACTGCTAAATGAGATACAGTGTGTATGACCTGTTATATTGTTTCATGAGCTGCAGTGAGCATAGATGGAAGAAGAGCTGTTACATTGTTACATGACATTCAGTGTGGAAGAGCTGTTAAATTGTTTCATCAGATGCAGTGAGCAAAGATGGCAGAAGAGCTGTTACATTGTTACATGATATGCAGTGTGGAAGACCTGTTACATTGTTTCATCAGATACAGTTAGCTCAAATGGAAGAAAAACTGTTACACTGTTACATGAGATGCAGTGAACACAGATAGAAGAAGAGTCGTTACATTGTTGCATGAGATGCAGTGAGCACTGTTGGAAGAAGTGCTGTTACATTGTTACATCAGATGCAGTGTGGGAGAAAAAAATTGTTACATTGTTAAATAAGATGCAGTGAACACAGATGGCAGAATAGCTGTTACACTGTTAAATGAAATGCAGTGTGGAAGACCTGTTAGATTACTTCATGAGATGCAGTCAGCACAGATGGAAGAAGAGCTGTTACATTGTTTCATGAGATACAGTGAGCAAAGCTGAAAGCAGAGCTATTACACTGTTACATAAGATCCACTTAACAGAGTTGGTAGAAGTGCTGTTACACTGTTACATGAGATGCAGTGAACACAGATGAAAGAAGAGTTGTTACATTGTTACATGAGATGCATTGAGCATAGTTGGAAGAAGAGCTGTTACACTGTTACATCAGCTGCAGTGTGGAAGGAAAACTGTTACATTGCTACATAAGATGCAGTGAACACAGTTGGAAGAAGAGATGTTACATTGTTATATGAAATGCAGTCAGCACAGCTGGAAGAAGAGTAACAGCTGGTGGAAGAAATGTTATACTGTTACATGACATGCAGTGAGCACATCTGGAAGAAGAGCTGTTACATTGTTAAATGAGATGTAGTGAACACAGCTGGAAGGAAAGGTGTTAAAGTGTTACATGAGATGCAGTGTGGAAGACCTGCTACATTGTTACATCAGATGCAGTGATCACAGATGGAAGAAGAGCTGTTACACTGTTGCATGAGATGCAGTGAACACAGATGGAAGAAGAGCTGTTACATTGTTACATCATATACAGTGTGGAAGAAAAACTGTTACATTGTTACATGAGTTGCAATGAACACAAATGGCAGAATAGCTGTTACACTGTTAAATGAGATGCAGTGTGGAAAGACCTGTTATATTGTTTCATGAGATGGAGTAAGCACAGTTGGAAGAAGAGCTGTTACAGTGTTACATGAGATGCATTGAGATGAGTTGCATGAAGAACTGCTACATTGTTACATGACATTCAGTGTGGAAGACCTGTTACATTGTTTCATCAGATGCAGTGAGCAATGACATCAGAAGAGCCATTGCATTGCTACATGAGATGCAGTGAGCAAAGCTGGAAGCAGAGCTATTACACTGTTAGATAAGATGCACTAAACACAGTTGAAAGAAGTGCTGTTACACTGTTACATGAACTGCAGTGGACACAGATGAAAGAAGAGTTGTTACATTGTTACATGAGATACAGTGAGCACAGTTGGAAGAAGAGATGTTACATTGTTATATGAGATGCAGTCATCACAGTTGGAAGAGGAGAGGTTACATTCTTACATGAGGTGCGCTGAACATAGTTGGAAGAAGAGATGTTACATTGTTATATGAGATGCAGGGTGAAAGTGCTATTACATTGTTGCATGAGATGTAGTAAGCACAGTTGGAAGAGGAGTGGCTATATTATTACATGAGGTGCAGTGAACATAGTTGAAAGAAGAGCTGGCTCATTGTTACATGAGATGCAGTTTGGAAGACCTGTTACCTTGCTTCATGACATGCAGTGAGCACAATTAGAAGAAAAGCTGTTATATTGTTACTTGAGATGCAATGAGCACAAATGGAAGAAAAGCTGGTACATTCTTACATGAGATGCAGTGAACACTGTAGAAAGAAGAGCTATTACATTGTTAAATGAAATAGAGTGAGCACAGTTGGAAGAGCTGTTACACTGTTACATGAGATGCAGTGTAGAAGACCTGTTACACTGTGTTGTGAGATGCAGTGAGCACAGCTGGAAGAAGAGCTGTTACATTGTTACATGAGATGCAGTGAACACAGTTGGAAGAAAAGGTGTTACATTGTTACATGAGATGCAGTGTGGAAGATCTGTTATACTGTTACATTAAACACAGTGAGAACAGTTGGAAGAAGGGCTGTTACATTGTTACGAAAGATTCAGTGAGAACAACTGGAAGATGAGCTGTTACATTGTTATATTAAATGCAGTGAGTGCAGCTGGAAGGAAAGGTGTTATGTTTTACATGAAATCCAGTGTGGATGACCTGTTCATCTGTTACATGAGATGAAGTGAGCACATTTGGAAGAAAAGTTGCTGCATTGTTACATGAGGTGCAATTAGCAGAGTTGGAAAAAGAGCTGTTACACTAGTACATGAGATGCAGTGAACATAGTTGGAAGAAGAGCTGTTATATTGGTACATGAGATGCAGTGAACATAGTTGGAAGAAGAGCTGGTACACTGTTACATGAGATGCAGTGAACATAGATGGCAGAAAAGATGGTATACTGCTAAATGAGATGCAACGTGTAAGACCTGGTATATTGTTTCATGAACGGCAGTGAGCACAGATGGAAGAAGAGCTGTTACATTGTTACATGACATTCAGTGTGAAGAGCTGTTACATTGTTTCATCAGATGCAGTGAGCAAAGATGGCAGAACAGTTGTTACATTGTTACATGAGATGCAGTGAGCACACCTGGAAAAAGAGCTGTTACACTGTTACATCAGATGCCGTGAGCACAGTTGGAAGAAGAGCTCTTACATGGTTGCATGAGATGCAATGACCACAATTGAAAGAAGAGTTGTTACACTCTTACATGAAATGCAGTGAGCACAGTTGGATGAAGAACTGTTACACTGTTACATGAGATGCAGAGAGCACAGCTGGAAGAACAGCTGTTACACTGGTACATGAAATGCAGTGAACACAGTTGGAAGAAGAGCTGTTAAAGTGTTACATGGGATGCAGTGACTATAGATGACAGAAGACCTGTTACATTGTTAAATGAGATGCAGTGTGGAAAAGCTGTTATGTTTCATGAGATACAGTCAACACAGATGGAAGAAGAGCTATTACATTGTTACATGAGATGCATTGAGCACAGCTGGAAGAAGACCTGTTACATTGTTAGATGACATTCAGTCTAGAAGGCTTGTTGCATTGCTTCATCAGCTGCAGTGAAGAAAGATGGCAGAAGAACTGTTACATTGTTATATGAGATGCAGGGACCTGGATGAAGAGCTGTTACGCTGCTACATCAGATGCAGTGAGCACATTTGTAAGAAGAGCTGTTACACTATTCCATGAGATGCAGTGAGCACAGTTGTAAGAAGAGCTCTTACACTGTTACATGAGATGCAATGCACAAGCTGAAAGAAGAGCAGTTACACTCTTAAATGAGAAGCAGCAAGTACAGTTGAAAGAAGAGCTGTTACATTGTTACATGAGATGTAGTGTGGAAGACCTGTTACATTGTTATGTCAGATGCAGTGAGCACAGATGGAAGAAGAGCTATTACATTCTTACAAGAGATGCAGTGAGCACATTGGAAAAGGAACAGTTAGATTCTTACACCAGATGCAGTGAACATAGTTGGAAGAAGAACTGTTACATTGTTACATGAGATACAGTGTGGAAGGGCTGTTACATTGTTTCATGAAATGCAGTAAGCACAGTTAGAAGAAAAGCTGTTATACTGCTACATGAGATGCAATGAGCACAGTTGGAAGAAAAGCTGTTACATTCTTACATGCGATGCAGTGAACATGGTAGGAAGAAGAGCTGTTACATTGTTGCATGAGATAAAGTGAGCTCAGTTGGAAGAGCTGTTACACTGTTACATGAGATGCAGTGAGGACATATGGTGGAAGAGCTGTTATATTGTTACATGAGATGCAGTGAGCACATCTGGAAGAGGAGCTGTTACATTGTTAAATGAGATGTGGACACAGCTGGAAGGAAAGGTGTTAAACTGTTACATGAGATGGAGTGTGGAAGGCGTGTTACACTGTTTCATGAGATGCAATGAACACATTTGGAAGAAGAGTTGTTAGATTGTTGCATGAGATGTATTGAGCACAGTTGGAAGAAAAGGTCTTACATTATTACATGAGATACCGTGAACACAGCTGGAAGAAGAGCTGTTACACTGTTACTTGAGATGCAGTGAACAAAGCTGGAAGGGGAGCTGTTACATTGTTACATGCAATGCACTGAACACAGTTGTAAGAAGAGCTGTTACACTGTTCCATGAGATGCAGTGAGCACAGCTGGAAAAAGAGCTCCTACACGGTTACATGAGATGCAATGAGCAAGATGAAAGCAGAGTTGTTACACTCTTAAATGAAAAGCAGTGAGCACAGCTGAAAGAAGAGTAACAGATGGTGGAAGAGCTGTTATATTGTTACATGACATGCAGTGAGCACATCTGGAAGAAGAGCTGTTACATTGTTAAATGAGATGTAGTGAACCCAGCTCGAAGGAAAGGTGCTAAATTGTTACATGAGATGCAGTGTGGAAGACCTGTTACATTGTTATGTCAGACGCAGTGTGGAAGAAAAACTGTTACATTGTTACATGAGATGCAATGAACACAGATGGCAGAATAGCTGTTACACTGTTAAACGAGATGCAGTGTGGAAAGACCTGTTATATTGTTTCATGAGATGGAGTGAGCACAGTTAGAAGAAGAGCTGTTACAGTGTTACATGAGATGCATTGAGCTGAGTTGCATGAAGACCTGCTACATTGTTACATGACATTCAGTGTGGAAGATCTGTTACATTGTTTCATCAGATGCAGTGAGCAATGATGGCAGAAGAGCCATTACATTGCTACATGAGATGCAGTGAGCAAAGCTGGAAGCAGAGCTATTACACAGTTAGATAATATGCACTCAACACAGTTGGAAGAAGTGCTGTTACACTGTTACATGAACTGCAGTGAACACAGATGAAAAAAGAATTGTTACATTGTTGCATGAGATGCAGTGAGCACAGTTGGAAAAAGAGCTGTTACATTGTTACATCAGCTGCAGTGAGGAAGAAAAACTGTTACATTGTTACAAGAGATGCAGTAAACACAGTTGGAAGAACAGATGTTACATTGTTATATGAAATGCAGTTAGCACAGATGGAAGATGAGTGGTTACACATAGTTGGAAGAAGAGCTATTACATTATTATATGAGATGCAGGATGGAAGGGCTGTTACATTGTTTCATGAGATGCAGTAAGTACAGATGGAAGAAGAGCTGTTACATTCTTACATGAGATGCAGTGAGCACAGTTAGAAAGGTTGTTACATTGTTACATGAAATGCAGTGAGCAGAGTTGGAAGAAGAGCTGTTACACTGTTACATGAGATGCAGGGAGAACAGTTGGAAGAAGAGCTTTACACTGGTACGTAATATGCAGTGAACATAGTTGGAAGAAGCTCTGTTACACTGTTACATGAGATGCAGTGAACACAGATGGCAGAAGAGCTGTTACATTGTTAAATGAGATGCGGTGTGGAAGACCTGTTATATTGCTTCATGAGATGTGGTGAGCACAGATGAAAGAAGAGCTATTACATTGTTACATGAGATGCATTGAGCACAGTTGGACAAATACCTGTTACATTGTTACAAGACATTCAGTATGGAAGACCTATTATATTGTTTCATCAGATGCAGTGAGCAAAGATGGCAGAAGAACTGCTACATTGGTATATGAGATGCAGGGACCTGGAAGAAGAGCTGTTACACTGCTACATTAGATGCAGTGAGCACAGTTGTAAGAAGAGCTCTTACACTCTTACACTCTTATATGAGAAGCAGTGAGCAAAGTTGGAAGAAGAGCTCTTAAACTGTTACATGAGATGCAATGTGCAAGTTGAAAGAAGAGCTGTTACACTCTTACATGAGAAGCAGCGAGCACAGTTGAAAGAAGAGCTGTTGCACTCTTACATGAGAAGCAGCAAACACAGTTGAAAGAAGAGCTGTTACATTGTTACATGAGATGCAGTGTGGAAGACCTGTTACATTGTTACGTCAGATGCAGTGAGCACAGATGGAAGAAGAGCTGTTACGTTCTTACATGAGATGCAGTGAGCACATTGGAAGAGGAGCAGTTAGATTCTTACACCAGATACAGTGAACATATTTGGAAGAACTGCTGTTACATTGTTACATGAGATGCAGTGTGGAAGGACTGTTACATTGTTGCATGGGATGCAGTGAGCAAAGTTAGAAGAAAAGCTGTTATACTGCTATATGAGATGCAATGAGCACAGTTGGAAGAAAAGCTGTTGCATTCTTACATGAGATGCAGTGAACATGGTAGGAAGAAGATCTGTTACATTGTTGCATGAGATAAAGTGAGCACAGTTGGAAGAGCTGTTAACACTGTCTCATGAGATCCAGTGTAGAAGACCTGTTACACTGTGTCATGAGATGCAGTGAGGACATATGGAGGAAGAGCTGTTATATTGTTACATGAGATGCAGTGGGCACATCTGGAAGAAGAGCTGTTACATTGTTAAATGAGATGTAGAGAACACAGCTGGTAGGAAAAGTGTTAAACTGTTACATGAGATGGAGTGTGGAAGACATGTTACACTGTTTCATGAGATGCAGTGAACGCATTTGGAAGAAGAGTTGTTACATTGTTACATGAGATGTAGTGAGCACAGTTGGAAGAAGAGCTCTTACATTGTTGCATGAGATGCAGTGAGCACAGCTGGAAGAAGAGCTGTTACACTGTTACATGAAGTTAGAAGAGGAGCTGCTACATTGTTCCATGAGATGCAGTGAGCACAGTTGAAAGAAGAGCTGTTACAATATTACATGATATGCAGTGTGCAAGACCTGTTACAGTGTTACGTCAGATGTAGTGAGCACAGATGGAAGAAGAGCTGCTACATTCTTACATGAGCTGCATTGAGCACATTGGAAGAGGAGCAGTTAGATTCTTACACCAGATGCAGTGAACACAGTTGGAAGAAAAACTGATGCAGGGTGGAAGGGCTGTTACATTGTTTCATGAGATGCATTGAGCACAGTTAGAAGAAAAGATGTAATGCTGCTACATGAGATGCAATGAGCACAGCTGGAAGAAAAGCTGCTATATTCTTACATGAAATGCAGTGAAAATGGTTGGAAGAAGAGCTGTTACATTGCTGCATGAGATAAAGTGAGCACACATGGAAGAGGTGTTACACTGTTACATGAGATGCAGTGTGGAAGACTTGTTACATTGTGTCATGAGATGCAGTGAGGACATATGGAGGAAGAGTTGTTATATTGTTACATGAGATGCAGTGAGCACATCTGGAAGAAGAACAGTTACATTGTTAAAGGAGATGTAGTAAACACAGCTGGAAGGAAAGGTGTTACACTATTACATGAGATGGAGTGTGGAAGTCCTGTTACTCTGTTTCATGAGATGCAGTGAATACATTTGGAAGAAGAGTTGTTACACTGTTACATGAGATGCAGTGAGCACAGTTGGAAGAAGAGCTTTTACATTGTTAGATGCAGTGAGCACAGCTGGAAGACAAGCTGTTACATTGTTACACTGGATGCTGTGAGCACAGCTGGAAGGAAAAGTGTTATATTGTTACATGAGATTCATTGTGGATGACCTGCTAGACTGTTAAATGAGATGCTGTGAGCACAGTTGGAAGAAAAGTTGTTATATTGTTACATGAGATGCAGTGAGCAGAGTTGGAAGAAGAGCTGTTACACCGGTACATGAGATGCAGGAAGCACAGCTGGCAGAAGAGCTGTTATACTGGTACATGAAATGCACTGAACATTGTTGGAAGAAGAACTGTTATACTCTTACATGAGATGCAGTGAACACAGATGGCAGAAGAGCTGTTACATTGTTTCATGAGATGAAGTGCGGAGGACCTGTTACATTATCTTGTCAGATGCAATGAGCACAGATGGAAGAAGAGCTGTTACATTCTTACATGAGATGCTGTGAGCACAATTGGAAGAGGAGTGGTAACATTCTTACATGAGATGCAATGAACATAGTTGGAAGAAGAGCTGTTACACTGTTACATGAGATTCAGTGTGGAAGACCTGTTACTTTGTTTCATGAGATGCAGTGAGCACAGTTAGAAGAAAAGCTGTTATACTGTTACATGAGATGCAATGAGCACAGTTGGAAGAAAAGCTGTTACATTCTTACCTGAGATGCAGTGTATACAGTAAGAAGAAGAGTTGCTACACTGTTCTATGAGATAGAGTGAGCACTGTTGGAAGAGCTGTTACACTGTTACATGAGATGCAGTGTAGAACCCTGTTACATTGTGTCATGAGATTTAGTGAGCACAGTTGGAAGAAGAGCTGTTACATTGTTACATGAGATGCAGTGTGGTAGAAAAACGGTAGGAAGAAGAGTTGCTACACTGTTCTATGAGATATAGTGAGCACTGTTGGAAGAGCTGTTACACTGTTACATGAGATGCAGTGTAGAACCCTGTTACATTGTGTCATGAGATGAAGTGAGCCCAGTTGGAAGAAGAGATGTTACATTGTTACATGCGATGCAGTGTGGAAGATTTCTTATACTGTTACGAGACACAGTGAGCACAGTTGGACAAAGAGCTGTTACACTGTTAGATGAGATGCAGTGAACACAGTCGGAAGAAGAGGTGCTACATTGTTACAAGAGATTCAGTGAGCACAGCTGGAAGCCGATCTGTTACATTATTACATTAGATGCAGTGAGAGCAACTGGAAGGAAAGGT
Organism: Protopterus annectens; assembly: GCF_019279795.1. NCBI lineage: Eukaryota > Metazoa > Chordata > Ceratodontiformes > Protopteridae > Protopterus > Protopterus annectens. Next base: position 47,748,231 of record NC_056731.1, on the reverse strand, counting down.
GTTATGTTGTTACATGAGATGCAGTGAGCACAGTTGGAAGAAAAGTTGATGTGAAGTTGTTCTGTCTCACCTTCATTCTTACTGATGGGTTCGGAGCCGACTCAGCCAAAATGCAAAAGTTCAAGGTCTTCAACCAGCTTGTGGCCTACTCCCTATCTTATGATGCACTGGTGCTTCCCTCAGCTTTCGTTTGCCACTGCAACAGATCGTGCATTTCACCAGCTCTTGCCAGTGAAATTTAAGTATTTTTCTTGTTATACACTTACTGTTAAATTTTTGTCTTTCAAATTTAGCTAGTAGTACTTTAGATTAGTTTGTTTTATGCAGGAGAATTATCCATAGTGCTTGTGCACTCCTTAGTTTATAGGAACTTTTGTTCGCTGTGTGGCCATTTTATTAGGCCTAGTTAGAAAAAAAGACTCCCTTCCCTAATTAATGTGTCTTATATATATATATATATATATATATATATATATATATATATATATATATATATATATATATTGTTGTTTTATATATATATATATATATATATATATATATATATATATATATATATAAATATATATATATACATATATATATAAATATATATATATATACATATATATATATATATTTCATCGTTATTTGCAGTGCTTTTTTCTTGATAGCCTAAACTTAGAGGCTAATTTCTTTTCTTTGAGCTCATTTTATTCTTAGGGCTGAGTTGTGCTTAAAAGGGTTCATATTGTCTGTTTAAATTAGAAGGCTTTATAACTTTCCTTTTGTATGTGTGTGTGCTTTAGTTATAGATTACGGTTTAAGCCCTTTTTTTAGGGCATCTACATATATATATATATATATATATATATATATATATATATATATATATATATCTATATTGGTAGTGTTCTGACCTAAATACATATAGTTTTTTTGCTGTGTGGATTGTTTCTTCTTTGTATCATGTCTGAGCAAGAGAAATCAAAGTCTGGATTTAAGAAATGTACCAAGTGTGGACAAAAGATGTCCATAACTGATGGACACTCAGAATGTGTTTATTGCTTAGGTGAGGTTTACCTGCAAGATGACTGTTCCATATGCCATTGTTTTAGCAGTAGAGTGTTGTATGAAAGGAAGAGTAAGTTGATTCCTAGAGGTCTAGTGAAATCTTTCTTTCAAGAATCATTACCCAGGACAAAATGTCAAAATCTTCAAAAACTTCTTCTGGGTCGGAGCCAAAGAAAGGTTCATCAACTTCTAAAGTGACAGATAAACCATCTGCATTGGCTCCACAAGTTTTGGAACCAATGGTTGTTGTTGGTAGAAGCCAGTACCAGACATTGAAGCTGGTATCTCCTACCCTCAAGTCGCCTATCCTCCAATCAGTAGCGTCAGCTGTAGCCTCTTCTCAGTCCTCAAGGCTTTCAGACATGGATGTGGATTGTGTGGTGCAGAGGCTTCTGCAAACACCAGTGCTGGCCAATCTTTTGTCGGGGTCAACCCTCGGGGCTTTGGAACCATCCAAAACCCCTCCTGCTTCTTCCGTTCCTCCTCTGACCCAACTCGAGGTTTCGGAGCTGGAGTGTTCAGAGCTGATGATTGTGGAACCGTTGGAGCCATCACCTGTTCCAGGCCTGTCAGTACCTACAACTCAGACTTCTTTGGTGCTGACCGTGGAGTCTAGAAGCTGACACTTGCAGGTCGGGTCCAGAGAAGACAGTCGTACTGATTTTTTGGTTCTGACTTTACTTCTCCAGGCTTTGGCCCAAATGAGTTTGGAGCCTTTCTCGGGCTTGAAGCCCACCTCTTTAGTGCAGAGAGAGTCACCTGCCTCTTCAGATTCAGGGGTTCCTTCTCATCAGAGCTATTGTTTTATTCTATTGCTATTCTCAACATAGCTATCGTTATTTGCAGTGCTTTTTTCTTGATAGCCTAAACTTAGAGGCTAATTTATTTTCTTTGAGCTCATTTTATTCTTAGGGCTGAGTTGTGCTTAAAAGGGTTCATATTGTCTGTTTAAATTAGAAGGCTTTATAACTTTCCTTTTGTATGTGTGTGTGCTTTAGTTATAGATTACGGTTTAAGCCCTTTTTTTAGGGCATCTACATATATATATATATATATATATATATATATATATATATATATATATATATATATTGGTAGTGTTCTGACCTAAATACATATAGTTTTTTGCTGTGTGGATTGTTTCTTCTTTGTATCATGTCTGAGCAAGAGAAATCAAAGTCTGGATTTAAGAAATGTACCAAGTGTGGACAAAAGATGTCCATAACTGATGGACACTCAGAATGTGTTAATTGCTTAGGTGAGGTTCACCTGCAAGATGACTGTTCCATATGCCATTGTTTTAGCAGTAGAGTGTTGTATGAAAGGAAGAGTAAGTTGATTCCTAGAGGTCTAGTGAAATCTTTCTTTCAAGAATCATTACCCAGGACAAAATGTCAAAATCTTCAAAAACGTCTTCTGGGTCGGAGCCGAAGAAAGGTTCATCAACCTCTAAAGTGACAGATAAACCATCTGCATTGGCTCCACAAGTTTTGGAACCAATGGTTGTTGTCGGTAGAAGCCAGTACCAGACATTGAAGCTGGTATCTCCTACCCTCAAGTCGCCTATCCTCCAATCAGTAACGTCATCTGTAGCCTCTTCTCAGTCCTCAAGGCTTTCAGACATGGATGTGGATTGTGTGGTGCAGAGGCTTCTGCAAACACCAGTGCTGGCCAATCTTTTGTCAGGGTCAACCCTCGGGGCTTTGGAACCATCCAAAACCCCTCCTGCTTCTTCCGTTCCTCCTCTGACCCAACTCGAGGTTTCGGAGCTGGAGTGTTCAGAGCTGATGATTGTGGAACCGTTGGAGCCATCACCTGTTCCAGGCCTGTCAGTACCTACAACTCAGACTTCTTCGGTGCTGACCGTGGAGTCTAGAAGCCGACACTTGCAGGTCGGGTCCAGAGAAGACAGTCGTACTGATTTTTTGGTTCTGACTTTACTTCTCCAGGCTTTGGCCCAGATGAGTTTGGAGCCTATCTCGGGCTTGAAGCCCACCTCTTTAGTGCAGAGGGAGTCACCTGCCTCTTCAGATTCAGGGGTTCCTTCTCATCAGAGCTGGAGGGCTTTCGATGCCATGAGGAAAATATTGTCCCCTCAGGAAGTCTCATCATCATGACCAGTAACCTCTTCTCCTAAGGTGTCTGTGTCTGCCTCTGCTTCACAGATCTCACAAAAGTGGAGAGACCCAGAGCCTCAGGATGCCCCATTGCATGAACCCTGCTCTTCCGAGACCTCACCAGAAGCCCCCACTGATGAGGTTCCCAGGAAGAAGTTATACAAGAGGAAGCATCTGGGTTCCCCGCAGGAATCCGTCACTTCAGACACTGACTTAGATGAGTCAGAAGGGCCCCCGTGGTCCTCCTTGGAGGATAGCTCCTTTGCAGATATCTTGGAAATTTTTAAACAGAGGGATGGCTGGAAACCCTTTAACCCAACTGTTGATGAGTCAGTCCTCCTGAAGGCTTTCAGGTCTCAGCCCTCCGCCACTTCGGTGTCTCCGCATTTTGATGAGCTGATGGAACTGGTCTCTCAAAAGACTTGGGAGCCCCAGATACCATGGAACCTGTCCCTTGGAGACCTAATAAATTTATAACTTCACCTAGGACAAGGCCTTTCTGACCAAAGGAGTACCTGTTGATGCCATGGTGGTGGTGGTAGCCATCAAGAAGGAATTGTCAGAAACTTCTATGTCTGTCCATCCTCCTAATAAGGATTCTAGGATCATGGACAGATATGGAAAGTGCATGCTTAGTTCAGCGACTTTTGCTCTCCGATCACTAAACTATCTCAAGCATTTCACTAGATTGCAAAGAGATCTCCTAAAAGAGCTGGGAGATACTCTACAGGGTTCAGTAGCTGCAGGGGTATCAGATAAAGTATCCTCCTAGCTCTCTACCCTTAATTCCATAGTAAACTCATCCATGCATCTGGTCTGGTACGCAGCTGATGGAGCGAGTAGAGCAGCGGCTTCAGGAATAGCTCTTAGGAGACATTCCTGGATGCACTTGTGCCCATTTGTGGAGCTTTTTAAGTCATCCTTTATTAACACCCCTTTGGATGGCTCATCCCTTTTTGGACCCAAAGTGAAAGAAGTGCTTACCAGGAGTGAACAAGATGGAAAGGCACTGTCTGCCTTTGGGGTCCATTTTTCCACACCTACCAGACCTTACCCCAAAGGTCAGAAAGGAGGAAAAATGTGATTCCATAAAACTCAAGGAGCCTTTCAGGAAAGTCTTGGTGAATGCCCCTCCAGAGGAAGAAGAGGAGGCAATAATGGAAGGCACCATCCATGTGGCAGAGGGGGTCCACAGAACCAGGGTGACAGAGATCAGTTCTTTGGGAAGCCCTTATCAGCACTCTTGAAAGGAGGCCTACCTGTCCATCTCTGGAGGCAGTCAGGGGACGCTTATCTTTGTACCCAGACTCCTGGCTAAAAGTAACAAAAGACTTCTGGGTACAAAGCATCATATCCAAAGGATACTCTATTCCCTTTGCCACCCCACCACCCCTTGTAAGAAAAATCATGGATGTTCCACCCAGTCACAGAGAACAAGCAACCATAGAGATTAAAAGGTTGCTGGAAAAAATAGTCATCCAATCAGTCCCAGCAGACCAGAGAGGATCCGGAACTTACTCAAGGTTCTTTTTAGTTCCAAAAAAAACAGGGGACTGGAGACCCATTTTGGATCTCAGCAGACTGAACAAGTCTGTCAAAAAGACAAAGTTCCACATGGTCACGCTATAGTCAGTACTTGCTTTTCTAGGAAAATACAATTGGATGTGCTTGATAAATCTCCAGGATGTGTACTACCACATCAAAATAGCCAGACCATCCAGAGATCATCTGCGCTTTCGGCTGGGGGTCAGTCACTACCAGTTTTGAGCTCTGCCCTTTGGTCTCACTACAGCCCCCAGAGTGTTCACCAAATGCATGGCAGTAGTCACGGCTCACCTGAGATGTTTAGGATTTAGGTGTTTCCATACCTAGATGACTGGCTCCTCACTGCCACCACCAGGCATCAACTCAAGGGACACAACTTTGAACCTCTGCAGTCTGTTGAGGATTACCATAAATTCAGAAAAATTTGCCTTGTCACCATCAAAACATACCATTATTTTAGGAGCAGATCTAGATACCATTACCATGACCTTAAAATTTCCACCAGAAAGGGTTTGTGTTCTAGGAAAACAGGTCCTGAACCTTTTCTTAAAAGAAAAAGCCCCAGCTTCAATGGTGCTCAAATTGTTAGGGACAATGGTAGCAGCAATCATTGTGATTCCTTTAGATCGAACACATATGTGTATACTGCAATGGCTCCTGTTCATGCAATTTTCCTTTCAAGAACTTCCAATGTTGCATCAAATTGTAATAACGAATTCATGCAAGAAGGACCTTCAGTGGTGGCTGACATCTCATCAAGTAACAATAAGTTGCCCCTTTGTTCTACCCTCTCCTATTGCCACTGTGACCATGGACACCTCCCTGATAGGGTAGGGGAGCATTATCAGGGAAGAACAGCCCAAGGCACGTTGAAGGAACATGAGGCTCATCTGCATATCAATGTCCTAGAGATGAGAACGGTACTTCTAGCATTGCAGTCCTTTCAAGGCTCTCTTCCTCTAGGGACTATTGCATTTCAGACAGACAACATGTCAGTGGTCTGGTACATAAACAAGCAAGGAGGATCCAGACCTTACTCCCTATGTCGAGAGGTCCTGACAGTATGGGAGTGGGCAACTTCCACCCAGCGCTTTCTTAAAGCAATGCACATCCCGGGGAGGTCCAATGTGATAGCAGACAACCTGAGCAGAGCAATTTTATTGCCTCACAGGTGGTCCTTGAAGAAAGAAGTAGTGGAAAAGATATTCCGCAGATGGGGCCAGCCTTGCTGCGATCTCTTTGCAACTCCAACAAACACGAAATGCAGCAGGAATTTTGCCCTAATCCCCTCTATGGGAGATTCCCCAAGGGACGCACTTGTGCACAATTGGCCCTGGGTCTCCTTTATACCTTTCCACCCTTTCCACTGATATCCAAAGTTTTACAGAAAGACAAGGCTCTGGGAAGGACCATTATTCTAATAGCCCCTTACTGGACTCATTAAATTTGTTTCCCCTTTCTGCAGCCTCATTTACTGGAAGAACCTTGGATCCTGGACCCAGTTCCAGATCTTCTGATTCATTCATCAGGGGCTCTTCATCCTGCACTTTAGTCCCTCAAATTGACAGCTTGGCTGCTCCAATTACAAATATAGCCAGGTTTCAGAATCTCTCAGCTGCAGCTCAGCATATTCTAACATCCTCTCATAAACCATCTACCAGGAAGTTATACCTCAGTAAATGGAAAAGGTTTTTGATATGGGCATTTCAAAACAATATTGACCCATATCTGGCTTCAATTTCATCCATTTTAGAGTTTTTGACTAAACTTTTTAATGAGGGGGCAGCTGCAGCAACCATTAGGGTTCAATTGGCAGCAAAGTACAGTTCTGTACCTACCATAAATGTAGATGTCCGATAGGTATGCATCTGCAGTCATCACATATGGGTTGTCCTGCCTTACGCAGCCCTTCGGTTGGCCGGATTCCAAAGTCTGGGTCTGGCCTCGGCTGATGTCGCACTTTCCTCAACGTCAGAGCGTCTGGGGTATAAAAGCATCAGCCAACGCCATTTTCCTCATTTTTTCTTGCCCCAGATGTCAGGTGCCCTCTAAGGAAGGCTAAAATTTAGAGATATGCATTGCAAAAACAAATCCAAACATGCACAGTACTATAAAAAACAAATACACCATAATAGATCCCCCCAGCTAGCTATAAGAGGGGTAAGTACCCAAGAAGTATACCACAGAGGGGAAGGAGAGAGGGTAAACCTGACTGCAGATACATACCTATCGGGCATCTACATTTATGGTAGGTACAAAACTGTACTATGTCCTTCAAGGATGCATCTGCAGTCATCACATATGGGTAGAATACCATAGCCAATCTGGGGGTGGAGGTACTAAGTAAAGGATGGTGTAGCTAAGATACCCTGCAGGACTGCCGTAGCAAAGCCTGCTCTGGATCTGGAGTATAAAGGTAAATTGTAATGCTTGGCAAATGTATGCACAGAGCTCCATGTAGCAGCTTCTAAAATGTCCTTGGTAGCCACCCCTCTTAGGAAGGCTGTGGTGGTGGCTGTGGCTCTCGTGGAATGAGGTCTAATGTCAGCTGGCACAGTTTTTCCATGAAAGGAGTAACAAAAACGAATGCAATTTCCTATCCATTTTGAAATTGTCTGTTTGGAAATTGCTTTTCCTTGTGCCCCAGCAGCATATGCTACAAACAACTGGTCAGTCTTTCTGTAACTTTTAGTTCTGTCCAAGTAGTAGCGCAACTGTCTGTGTATGTCCAGGGTGTGCAGAAGTTTCTCCCCTTTATTTTGTGGTTGTGGGAAGAATGTAGGCAAGTGAATAGCTTGGTTCAAAGATACCCTGGATACCACCTTTGGCATAAATGTAGGATTGGTTCTCAATGAAACTCTGTCCTGATGAAAGATAAGAAATGGCTGTACTGTCATTAGAGCTTGTAACTCAGAACTCTTCTTGCTGAGGTTATGGCCAAAAGGAAGGCAGTTTTCCAAGACAGAAACTGTAGATCTGCAGATGCTGCTGGTTCAAAGGGAGGAAGTGGATTAACATTGTATTCTGCTGAAATTGCTGAGGCATGTATCTTAATGGAAGAGTAAGACAGGCCGTTGTGGAACAATTCTGCCAAATATTCCAGTATATGTGCCATTTTCATCACTGTCACATCTAGGCCCTTCGTTGTGTTCCAAGTGTGAAATCTTTTCCATTTTGCTGAGTATGCCTTCCTTGTGGAAGGCCGTCGAGCTTCCATAATAATATCCTTCACTCTCTGGGATAGCTTATCCTGAGGAGGAGTCATGGTATTTTCCAGGCAGTTAGCTGCAAGGTTTTCAGGTTGGAATGCAGAGTCTTGAAATTGTGCTGCGTCAGTAGAAGTGGCCATAGGGGGAGAGGCCACGGTTTCGTCTGTGACATGCTCTTTAACAGTGGGTACCAGTGCTGTCTTGGCCAGTTTGGAGCTATCAGGATCACTCTGGGCTGCTCTGTCCTGATCTTCAGTAAGACCTTGGTCATTAATGGGAGAGGCGGAAAAGCATACACTGTTTGAGCTTTCCAGCTGAAAGAGAGAGCGTCCACTTTCCATGCTTGTGGGTGGTATGTCCTTGAGCAGAATTTCTTCAGTTGATGATTGTGGGGGGAGGCGAACAGATCTATTTCCGGCCTTCCCCATGATTGTGTTATGAGTAAGAAGATGTCTGGGTGCAGCATCCATTCGTGTGCATCCATGGTATTTCTGCTTAAGCTGTCTGCCAGTATATTGTCTTTCCCTGGCACGAACTGGGACTGCAGCTGTATATTGAGTTTCAAGGAATGTTCCCATAGATTCATTGCCAGTCTGCAAAGAGGGTAGGAATGGGTGCCTCTTTGCTTGTTTATGTACCACATAACTGTGGTGTTGTCTGTCCTTATGAGTAGGTGGCCTTGATGAAGAAAAGGTTTGACGGCCTCGATTGCTTGTATCACTGCCAGCATTTCCTTTTGGTTTATGTGCATGCGCAGCTCTCTTTGTGACCATAGCCCTTGGATACATCTGCCCTCCATGTGTGCTCCCCAACCTTGGTGTGAAGCGTCCGTAGTGATGGTTTGGTTGGCTCTTGGCTTGCTGAAGGGCAACCCGCTGTTCGACTGGCAGGCTTGAGCCCACCACAGAAATTCCTTTTGGAGGCATGGAATGAGTGGGATCAAGGTTTCTAAGCTGTGACTGTGCTGAGTCCATAAACTCCTTAGGTACCATTGTAATTTTCTCATATGCAGCCTTGCTTGTGGGATCAGAAGAATGCAAGATGCCATGTAACCCAGGGCCTGCAGGATTTTCCTTGCAGTCAGCTGAGTTTGTCTTGTCAGATTCTTGAAGTAATCTGGTAGTTGTTTTTGTTTTTCTTCTGTGAGAAAGGCCATTTGGGTGGTTGTGTCTAGATCCACACCCAGAAAAGTTATTCTTTGGGATGGAACAAGTCTTGATTTGTGGATGTTGACTGTATATCCCAAGGCCTGTAGTAGGTGGATGGCATAATCCAAGTCCTTTAACAAAGTTTGCTTGCTGTCCGCTTGTATAAGGCAGTCTTCCAGATATGGGTAAATTTGAATCCCCTGAAGTCTGCAGTGTGCAATTACTGATGCCAGGCATTTCGTGAATACTCTGGGTGCAGTAGATAAGCCAAAGGGCAATGCTGAGAATTGATAATGCTCTGACCCTGCAAGAAATCTGAGGTGTCTTCTGCAACTTTGTCTGATAGGGACATGCAGGTATGCCTCCTTGAGGTCTAGAGTCACCAGCCAGGACCCCTTGCCCAGCATGGGAAGGAGTTGCTGTAGAGTCAGCATTTTGAATTTTGGCACAATGAGGTAAGTATTCAGTGCGGACAAGTCGAGAATAGGCCTCCATTGATTTTCTTTTCTTGGAACAAGGAATAATCTGGAGTAAAATCCTTGGCCTTGTTCTGAAAGAGGTACCTTTTCTATAGCTTTCATTTGTATTAAGTTGGAAATTTGTTTCAAAGCCTCTGCCCTCTGATTTGGTGGCAGGTCTTGCATGCCTTTTCTTTTTGGCAATGTGTGGAAATGGAACCTGTATCCTTTGTCTATTATTTGCAGTGTCCATGTGTCCCTTGTAATGCTGTGCCAATTTTTTGAAAATAAAGAAAGCTTTCCGCCCAAAGGTGCTTCTAATTGAGCCCTGGTCAGCGGAGTCAAAACAAAGTCATTGAGTCTGTCCTGGTGTAGCAGTTGTAGTTCCTGCACTACCTCTCTGGTTGGGAGGCTGCCATTGATAGCCTCTGTAGGAGCCTCTAGCTTGCCCTCTACCTCTGGCACGCCTATTCCTGCCTCTCTGAGATCTGTCTGAGTCCGGAAAGGACCAATTCTTAGTAGGCCAATTTCTGCTGAATCTCGGTGGTTGGACTTGTAGAAAGTCTTTGACTATTTGCACAGATTTTGCCTTTTCTTCAAACTTCTTTAAGACCTCTTGAGCCGTGGAACCAAATAATTTTTGCTTTTCCATAGGAGCATCCAAAAGCTTAGCTTTAACATGGTCTGGCAGAGATTGTTCCTTCAGCCAGGCATGCCTACGTATGACTGCACCTGTCATAGATGACCTACATGAAGCTTCCAATGCATCATAACCACACTGCAAGAAATGGTCACTAACCTGCTGGGAGTTATGTACCAGATCCTGAAGGGATTTGCAATCAAGGGGTTCAGAAGAAGACAGTTTCTTATGCAATTCATCTAACAAATACTCTTGGTACTGTATCATATGAAACTGACAATTTAATGCCCTCATGGAAAGAGTTGCAGAAGTATACACTTTCTTACCCCATCTCTCTAAAGCTCTGGACTCCCTTTCAGAGGGTAGAGGATTCCTAGCAGTGGCAGCTGCAACCCCTTTTGGGCCCTGGGAAATAGTTTCTGGATCAGCAGAGTGGGCCTTGTACAGGTGTAGATGTGAGTCCGGGACCCTGTAGTACCTATCAGGTTTAGCAGGAGCCGGAGGGAGAGAGTCAGGGGCTGTACTAGCATCAGAGTACACATCATCAATAACATTCAAAACAGGAGGTATAGCTAAAGGCCTATGCTGAGGTAAATGTAAAAAGGTCCTTAATCTCTTTCTAGAATCAGAGAATTCCTGACCCTGCCATTGAAAATGTTCTCTCATAGAGTGTAATGTCTCTCCAAAGGAAAACTCTTCAGGAGGGGAGGCCGAGGGAATAGATTCTTTAGCATCAGAATCCTCGTAGGCCGAATAAGCCTCCTCCTGGTGGTCTGACAGAGTAGAGCCATCCGTGGACTCATATGAGGAGTGGGGGTCAGAGGGCTCAACCCTGGGCCTTTTGTCTGGAGGAGGTTGAGAGCCCCTGTCCGGATGAGGTTGAGAACCTCTAATTAAGGAGATAAGATCCTCTGCTAAGCTAAGAATCTGTGAGCCAGTAGAAGGTCTCTGAGAGGTAACCTTGGGAGGCAAAGCTTTAGTAAGTTTAGCAGCTTTAGCCCTAGAGAAAGCCTTAATGGACATGGATGAAGGAGGTCTGGCTGCACCACGTGCAGGAGTAGACTTGTCTAAAGGAATGGTGTCGGAAGGTTCCTGGACACCAGATTCAGAAGGTAATTCAATGACCGACTCGGCCGGGGCCTCGGGGGCCGAGGTAGTCAGCTGTGCGGTTTCGGTAATCAGAAGTACCAAGGACTCGGTTTCAGCTGAGACCGAGACACTTGCGATAGGCCTGATCGTGGTTTCAGCCGAAACCGCGGCCCGTGTGTGTCGGTCCTTGTCCTTCCGTTTCTTAACTAAATGTGAAGTCGGAGTCTCCGACGGCATCTTGTAGGCAAAACTAGCCCCAAAGAATTCCTCTGCAAACTCCGACCGACGTCTAAGAGTTCGTCGGTTGAAGGAAGCACAGGCTGAACAGGCCGAGACGTCGTGGTCTGGGCCTAGGCAGGGGAGGCAGTAAGAGTGGAAATCCTTATGAGGTATTTGTTTCCCACAAGTTAAGCAATTATTAACTTTATCTGACATCGGCTGAGGCAAGAAAGAGTCCCCAATGGGGTACTTAGCTTTTTGAAGTCTTCGGTAGCTGAATTACAGGAGCTGGCCGACCGGCACTTGCGAACTGCTTCTGCTTCGGGCACCACGCGGCAAGAAAGACTGAGGAAGATGGCGTCGGCTGATGCTTTTATACCCCAGATGCTCTGACGTCGGGGAAAGTGCGACATCAGCCAAGGCCAGACCCAGACTTTGGAATCCGGCCGACGAAGGGCTGCCTGAGGCAGGACAACCCATATGTGATGACTGCAGATGCATCCTTGAAGGACATCTTCTATCTTTCATCCTGGTGATCAGGGGTCTAATACTCTCTAAAGCCTTTCTCAAGGGTACTGCTGATTTGAGGCCACCTGTTAAATTTCAGGCTACGCCATCTAAATTTTGTTCTTTCACGATGATCCTACCCCCATTTGAACCAGCCTCATCTTGTGACCTGAAATATCTATCATGGAAAACCACATTTCTAGTAACTATTACTTCTGCTCGGAGGGTTTCAGTGGTACAGGCTTTGTCCATTAAACCCCCATATTTGATTCTTTATAATGACAGAGTTTCACTTAGGACAAATCCATCATTTTTACATAAGGTTTGCTCAGAGACAAATCTCAATCAGACTATAGAATTACTTTTTTTCCCCTCTGAATATACTAATAAGATGGAACTTATGCTGCCCAAGCTGGATGTCCACAGGCAGCTTTGATTCTATTTACACAGGACCAAGGACTTTAGAAAATCAAAACGGCACTTTGTTTCATGTTCAGATTCAAAGAAAAGTGCTCCAGTGGCAAAAAACACCTTATCAAAATAGTTATCAGATTGCATTTCCTTTACATACGATTCTGTCCATACACCATTACATCAAAAGTAAAGGCCCACTCAACTAGAGCAGTATCCACATCTTCAGCCTTTTTGGGCAATCTATCAATAGATTCCATTTGTGCAGCAGCCACGTGGTCTAGGCTTCATACCTTCATTACTCATTACAAAGTGGATAGGGCCTCCAAGGACAGGGTCTCCTTTGGTTCCACTGTCCTGAGGAATATACTCCCATGAGCCACCAGAGAAAGATGGCGCTTGGCATGCTAACCCATCAGTAAGAATAGCAGCAAGATAGAACAACTTCACATAAAGAAGTTATGTACTCATCATAATGTTCCTTGTGAGTTCTTCATCTCACCTTCATTCTTACGTCCCACCCTCCTAACCCCTTCTAGTTTTTTCTTGGGGACTGAGAAGTTGGACAAGTCATGGCTGTATTGGTTTTTGTCTGGTTTATTCTTGATATTATTATTAAAAATGTTCCTCTACTTACATTAGTTGTGAGAAAACAAGATCTGAGGGAAGCACCAGTGCATCGTGGGATAGGGAGTAGGCCACGAGCTGGTTGAAGACCTTGAGCTTTTCCATTTTGGCCGAGTGGCTCTGAACCCATACGTAAGAATGAAGGCGAGATGAACAACTCACATGGAACATTATGGTGAGTGCATGACTTCTTTTTACATTGTTACATGAGATGCAGTAAGCGGAACTGGATGAAAGGCTGTTACACTGCTACACTGTTAAATAAGATGCAGGGAGCACAGCTGGCAGAAGTGCTGTTACACTGGTACATGAGATGCAGTAAACATAGATGGCAGAATAGTTGTTACACTGTTAAATGAGTTGTAGTGTAGAAGATCTGTTATATTGTTTCATGAGATGCAGTGTGCACAGTTGTAAGAAGAGCTATTACACTGTTCCATGAGATGCAGTGAGCACAGTTGGAAAAAGACATTGTATATAGTTACATGAGATGCAATGAGCACAGTTGAAATAAGAGCTGTTACACTCTTACATGAGATGCAGTGAGCACAGCTGGAAGAAGAGCTGTTACATTGTTACATGAGATGCAATGTGGAAGACCTCTTACATTGTTTTCTCAGATGCAGTGAGCACAGATGGAAGAGGAATGGTTAAATTCTTACTTGAGATGCAGACAACATAGTTGGAAGAAAAGCTTTTACACTGTTACGTGAGATGCAGGGTGGAAGGGCTGTTACATTGTTTCATGAGATGCAGTGAGCACAGTTAGTAGAAAAGCTGTTATATTGTTACATGAGATGCAATGAGCACAGTTGGAAGAAAAGCTGTTACATTCTTAAATGAGATGCAGTGAACATGGTAGGAAGAAGAGCTGTTACACTGTTACACAAGATGCAGTGTAGAAGACCTGTTACATTGTGTTATGAGATGCAGTGAGCTCAGCTGGAAGAAGAGCTGTTACATTGTTATTATTTACTTCTCAGAAGTACAGGCTAACACAGAAGGCCTCTGGCTAATGAAGTTTGCACATGACTGCAAACTAGGAGCCATAATCGAGTCCCCAAATGATGTGGACATCCTACAGAAGGGCCTTACTGAGACAGATGCCTGGTGTCAGAGGCATGGCCTCAAGCTCAATGCCAAAAAGTGCATTGTCATCCCCCTTTGGTAAAAACTCTGTACCCATGAACTACCACACAAACAGCAGTCTACTTAATGCTGAATGTGTGATAAGAGACCTTGGGACCCAGGTGGACAGTAGTCTCTCCTTTGATAATTACATCACCAGAGTAGTCAGGAAATTCTCCTATGTGGCACACCTCATCACAAAAGGGTTCTCACCCAGGAAAAAAGAGGTCATTGTTCCCCTCTACTCAGCACTCATTAGACCCATTATAGAGTATGGGTCTATATCAGCATTTCAAAAATGTAATAGGTCGAATCACTAAATGTCGAACTGAAATGATCGACCTATTACATTTTTGAATGCCGATAACAAAATAAAAAAACAAAAAAAACTAAAGGGTGTAGGTTGCGCCCCCACACCCCCGCTACTTAAATATACCAACTCTGAGACCGCACTACATTGAGGTAAATGGAAATCTCCCCTTACAGAGATTTCCGTTTACCCATTCAATGTTCTGCCCTTTCGGCATTCTCGATGCAACAATATCAAATTTGATATTGTCAACATTCAAGATGCTGATAGGGACTCTAGAGTACAATGCCCCTTTTGGAATGTACCTCACAAGACATCTGCAGCAGCTGAAAAGACCACAGAAGTACCTCATAAAGAGGATTACTGGCCTCAAACAGATGCCCTACACTGACCGTTTCAAAAAACTCCAGCTTTACTCTGTAGCATATCTCCTACTCTGAGGAGATCTCTGCCTAACATATAAAGCTATGTTAAACCCAGAGTTGTTGGACATGCTACACCTTAAAAAAATCCCAATCCCTTTGAGCTACACACTCTAGGGACCTAAGCCTTGTCACCACAATAAACAGGCCATGCTGGAGGGATAGATTCCTGTACCAGAGACTTCCTATACTTTGGAACAAGTTACCCATCTATGTCAAGCAAAGTTCCTCATTAGCACTCTTCAAAAAAAATCTTGATGAGTGGATGGGAAATAGAAAATACACCCAGGGGATCACTTCTGTTGCTCTGCTCGACAGGGGCACAGGAAATTAACTTTCTTGGGTGGCATAAGCCAGGGAACCTTTTTGGCTAGGCTTACTTATGCCCTTGGGCCAATAGCATAGTACCTACCTATGAAACTATGAACCTATGAACATGAGATGCAGTGTAGTGGAAAAACTGTTTCATTGTTACATGAGATGCAGTGAACACAGTTGGAAGAAGAGGTGATACAGTGTTACATGAGATGCAGTGTGGAAGATTTGTTATACTGCTACATGAGACATAGTGAGCACAGCTATAGGAAGAGCTGTTAAATTGTTAGATGAAATGCAATGAACACAGTCGGAAAAAGAGATGTTACATTGTTACAAGAGATTCAGTGAGCACAGCTGGAGCTGTTAGATTGTTACATTAGATGCAGTGAATACAACTGGAAGGAAAGGTGTTAAGTTGTTACATGAGATGCAGTGTAGGTGACCTGTTAGACTGTTACATGAGTTGCAGTGAGCACAAATGGAAGAAGAACTGTTACATTGTTATATGAGATGCATTGAGCAGAGTTGGAAGAAGCTCTGTTACATTGTTTCAGGACATTTAGTGTGGAAGACCTGTTACATTGTTTCATCAGATGCAGTGAGCAAAGATGGCAGAAGAGCTGTTGCACTGTTATATGAGATGCAGTTGCAAGAAGAGCTGTTACACTGTTCTATGAAATGCAGTGAGGAGAGTTGGAAGAAGAGCTCTCACACAGTTACATGAGATGCAATAAGCACAGTTGAAAGAAGAGCTGTTACACTCTTACATGAGATGCAGTGAGCACAGTTGAAAGAAGAGCTGTTAATTGTTACATGAGATGCAGTGTGGAAGACCTGTTACATTGTTTCATCAGACACAGTGAGCTCAAATGGAAGAAGAACTGTTACACTGTTACATGAGATGCAGTGAACACAGATGAAAGAAGAGTTGTTACATTGTTGCATGAGATGCAGTGACCACTGTTGGAAGAAGAGCTGTTACACTGTTAAATGAGATGCAGTGTGGAAGACCTGTTATATTGTTTCATGAGACGCAGTGAGAACAGATGGAAGAAGAGCTGTCACAGTGTTACATGAGATGCATTGAGCTGAGTTGCATGAAGACCTGCTACATTGTTACATGACATTCAGTGTGGAAGACCTGTTGCATTATTTCATCAGATGCAGTGAGCAATGATGGCAGAAGAGCTGTTACATTGTTACATGACATGCAGTGAGCAAAGCTGGAAGCAGAGCTATTATACTGTTATGTAAGATGCAGTTTACACAGTTGGAAGAAGTGCTGTTACACTGTTACATGAGATGCAGTGAGCACAGCTGGAAGAAGAGCTGTTACATTGTTACATCAGATGCAGTGTGGAAGAAAAACTGTTACATTGTTACATGAGATGCAGTGAACACAGTTGGAATAAGAGATGTTACATTGTTATATGAGATGCAGTCAGCACAGCTGAAAGAGGAGCAGTTACATTCTTACATGAGATGCATTGAACATAGTTGGAAGAAGAGCTGTTACATTGTTATATGAGATGCAGGGTGGAAGGGCTGTTACATTGTTTCATGAGATGCAGTAAGCACGGATGGAAGAAGAGCTGTTACATTCTTACCTGAGATGCAGTGAGCACAGTTGGAAGAAGAGCTGTTACACTGTTACATGAGATGCAGTGTGGTAGAAAAACCGTTATATTGTTACATGAGATGCAGTGAACACAGTTGGAAAAAGAGGTTTTTTTAAATGAGATGCAGTGTGGAAAATTTGCTATACTGTTACATGAGAGACAGTGAGCACAGTTGGAAGAAGAGATGTTAAACTGTTACAAAAGATTCAGTGAGCCCAACTGGAAGATGAGCTGTTACATTGTTACATTAGATTCAGTGAGTATAGCTGGAAGGAAAGGTGTTATGTTGTTATATGACATGCAGTGTGGATGACCTGTTAGACTGTTACATGAGATGCAGTGAGCACAGTTGGAAGAAAAGTTGTTGCATTGTTACATGAGGTGCAGTAAGCAGAGTTGGAAGAAGAGCTGTTACACTAGTACATGACATGAAGTGAAAATAGTTGGAAGAAGAGTTGTTACAGTGGTACATGAGATGCAGTGAATATAGTTGGAAGAAGAGGTGTTACACTGTTACATGAGATGCAGTGAACACAGATGGTAGAAGACATGTTATACTGTTAAATGAGATGCAGTGTGTAAGACCTGTTATATTGTTTCATGAGATGCAGTGAGCATAGATGGAAGAAGAGCTGTTACATTGTTATATGAGATGCAGTGAGCACAGCTGGAAAAAGAGCTGTTACACTGTTACATCAGATGCAGTCAGCACAGTTGGAAGAAGAGCTCTTACATGGTTACATGAGATGCAATGAGCACAGTTGAAAGAAGAGCTGTTACACTCTTACATGAGATGCAGTGAGCACAGTTGGAAGAGGAGTTGTTACATTCTTACATGAGATGCTGTGAACATATCTGGAAGAAGACCTGTTACATTGTTACATGAGATGCAAGGTGGAAAGGCTGTTACATTGTTTCATGAGATGCAGTGAGCACAGTTAGAAGAAAAGTGTTACATTGTTACATAAGATGCAATGCGCACAGTTGGAAGAAAAGCTGTTGCATTCTTACATGAGGTGCAGTGAACAAGGTGGGAAGAAGAGCTGTTACATTGTTACATGAGATGTAGTGAGCACAGTTGGAAGAGCTTTTACACTGTTACATGAGATGCTGTGTAGAAGACCTGTTACATTGTGTCATAAAATGCAGTCATCATAGTTGGAAGAAGAGGTGTTACACTGTAACATGAGATGCAGTGTGGTAGAAAAACTGTTACATTGTTACATGAGATGCAGTGAACACAGTTGGAAGAAGAGGTGTTACATTGTTACATGAGATGCAGAGTGGAAGATTTGTTATACTGTTATATGAGACACAGTGAGCATAGCTGGAAGAAGAGCTGTTACACTGTTAGATGAGATGCAGTGAACACAGTCAGAAGAAGAGGTGTTACATTGTTACAACAGATTCAGTGAGCAAAGCTGGAAGGAAAGTGTTAAGTTGTTATATGAGATGCAGTATGGATGACCTGTTAGACTGTTACATGAGATGCAGTGAGCACAGTTGGAAGAAAAGTTGTTACATTATTACATGAGATGCCGTGAGCAGAGTTGGAAGAAGAGATGTTACACTGTTACATGAGATGCAGGGAGCACAGCTGGAAGAAGAGCTGTTACATTGGTACATGATATGCAGTGAACATAGTTGGAAAAAGAGCTATTACACTGTTACATGAGATGCAGTGAACACAGATGGCAGAAGAGCTGTTCCACTGTTAAATAAGATGCAGTTGTGTGGAAGACCTGTTATATTTTTTCATGAGATGCAGTGAGCACAGATGGAAGAAGAGCTATTACATTGTTACACGAGATGCACTAAGCACAGTTGGAAGAAAACCTGTTACATTGTTACATGACATTCAGTTTGGAAGACCTGTTACATTGTTTCATCAGATGCAGTGAGCAAAGATGGCAGAATAACTGTTACATTGTTATATAAGATGCAGGGACCATAGCTGTAAGAAGAGCTGTTACACTGCTACATCAGATGCAGTGAGCACATTTGTAAGAAGAGCTGTTACACTGTTCCATGAGATGCAGTGAGCACAGTTGGAAGAAGAGCTCTTACATGGTTACATGAAATATAATGTGCAAGTTGAAAGAAGAGCTGTTACACTCTTACATGAGAAGCATTGAGCACAGTTGAAAGAAGAGCTTTTACATTGTTATATGAGAAGCAGTGTGGAAGACCTGTTACAGTGTTACGTTAGATGCAGTGAGCACAGATGAAATAAGAGCTGTTACATTCTTACATGAGATGCAGTGAGCACACTGGAAGAGGAGAAGTTAGATTCTTACACCAGATGTAGTGAACATAGTTGGAAAAAGAACTGTTACATTGTTATATGAGATGCAGTGTGGAAGGGCAGTTACATTGTTTCATGAAATGCAGTGAACATATTTGGAAGAAGAGTAGTTACATTGTTACATGAGATGCAGTGAGCACATCTTGAAGAAGAGCTGTTACATTGTTAAATGAGATGTAGTGAACACAGTTGGAAGGAAAGGTGTTACACCATTACATGAGATGGAGTATGGAAGACCTGTTACACTGTTTCATGAGATGCAGTGAACACATTTGGAAGAAGAGTTGCTACATTGTTATGTGAGATGCAGTGAGCACAGTTGGAAGAAGAGCTGCTAAATTGTTAGAGGAGATGCAGTGAGCACATTTGGAAGAAGGTTTGCTACAGAGTTACATGAGATACAGTGGAACACCTGTTCCATTGTTTCACAAGATGCAATGAACACATTTGAAAGAAGAGTTATTACACTGCTACATGAGATACAGTAAGGGCAGTTGGAAGAAGGGCTGTTACATTGTTACATGAGATGCAGTGAGCACAGCTGGAAGAAGGGCTGTTACATTGTTACATGAGATGCCATGTGGAAGACATGTTAAATTGCTTCATGAGATGCATAGAGCACATAAGAGGTGTCAATTGTTGCATTAGATGCAGTGAGCACAGTTGGAGGAAGAGCTGTTGCATTGTTACATAAGATTCAGTGAGCAGTTACTTTTCCTACCTAAAAACTGAACTGCATATTTAGTAAAGCCCAGACCTGGGACCCCTACTTTCTTCTGTCCTTAATAATGTCTTTAGTATCTGACTGTCATATACTTCTGCTCCCTTCTGTGCTGATGATATGGTTGTATGGTCATTTAACAAATGATCACCCAACATTAGCAAGCATTATGCAACAGTATCAGTATAATGAACACATGGATTAACACCGTGAGAGTCTCATTGAGGTTTGGTATAAGTGGCACAGCCAGTAATTTGCCCCACATACCGGTTTCTTGGACTGTTTCTTCACCACAGAAATAATGCCTTGAATCAGTTTCTTCAGTTCAAATACTTTACGTTTTTGACTTAATCAGCATTAACCCTCAGTACATTTTGACAACGTAGCTTCTGTGACAGGGGATGATGCCCTTGACTTTGAGCACTACATCAAAGTTCATGCTGATATCATCGGCAATTCTGCATTTGCCACACTATGTCTCTACCCTCATATCAGCTTATACTGCCAGTGATTATTTGCCTTTTGCTCATGCTGTCCACCTTTTTGATCAGCAGGACAGAGAGGATGGACCCCCCCCCCCGCAGAGGGGGCTACTGACCTGGTTCAAAATAGCATACCTGTTAATGCCTAAATCCAATTCCACCACAGTAAGAGGGATGAACATACCTCCATTACATTGAAGCCTACCACTAATTTACTGTTGACTCCTTTTTAATTATAATAGACTACAGAAAACAATAAATGAAGTAGGTAGTGTTATGGTTCAGCCCCCCTCACTTGAAACATCACCATCAGTAGGGAGAAGCTCCTTCTCATTGCTCACATTCACTATCATACCCTTGGTTCATTTCCCCGTAATAACAAATCAGTCAGGCCTTGCATTCCTCCACCTCCAACTCATTCACTCTATTTCCTAATTATGTATTAGAATGTTTCACTAGGGCGTTCTCCTGCTAATGGCCAAAGGTTTGGAAGTGTCTTCCAGTTTCTATTAGGACTCAGACCTTACATCAGCAATACAAATTCAGATTAACCCAGAGTCACCTCCTAAATACAGTCTGCAGTTGTATGAAGTAAGACAATTACTACCTCCAGTGCTATTAAAAATCAATAATCTGTCTATGAGTGACCTTTATTGGTTGAAATACATTCATCTAAATTTTAGTATTACCAGTTTTTTTTGCATGTATTGTTTAATGGGAATTCTGTTATTGCTCTCTCTATTACAATACTGAATATTATTTATTCTACAACTAATTTGTCTACCTTTTTCTCTTTGAATGAATCATAGCTGAAAATGGCTTTTGAGGTCTAGTCTACTTAATGTAAATAAAATAAATAAAATTAAATCTTCATATAACAATCAAATATTTGTCCAATAAAGTGCTAAAATATATAATAACACCAAGCACAGACAGACAAATAACCAGTTCCCTTAAAACAGCAATGGAACAGTCACCATTGGAAATATATAACAATTTAGAATATTGCACAAAATAGCTCTAATTAATCAAAGTGTCAAAATGAAAATAAACCAGAAAGTATTGGTTTTGACTTAAATATGCATATATCAGTACAGTGCAATTCATAAATACAACAGCAGTGTGAAAAACAAGTTGGGAGTTTACATGAAGCTCTTCTCTGGACTGTAATATATTTATAACATAGCGTATTTTGTAGTTCAGCTAAACTGTATAAGAACCAATAAACCAAAGCACAACAAACACGACAAACTGATAAAAAACACCAAAGGCAGCGAATAATTTACCAAAACAGGATTTATGTTGGCTCTTTCGTCCACATAAAATACATGAACTTCTTCAGATAAATACCTAGAACATACTACAGACTTTAAATATCCAAAGCAATTATGACATCATCATTCCAATCATTAATATTAAAATCACATTAAACTAAGTTCCAAACCAAAATTTTTCTAGCATAATATATATAAACATATAAAATATAATACTAAAACATATTTAATACACTTTAGTTTTTATCTTTCAAGAGCCTCCAACTTTAAAATGCATTTTAATGAGCACTGATCATTTAGTCCCGGGAAGGTATAGGCATTTAATTTTATCTGCCAATACAGTTCTCTCTCTTCTAATTTTAGCAGCCAAAGATCACCTCTAACATTTTTCTTTACCTGTTCAATTATTAAGTAGTGGAAATAGTGACCATGATACTCTATAATATGTCTTGCCTGAGCATTTGCAGTAATTTGCCTACTAATATCATACTGATGTTCATAATTTAAAACATCTTTCAGATTTTCCTATGTAAAATCATAAGTAAACCTGGCATTTTGCCAAGTAAACAACTCTGGCACTATCGCAATTAAATTTACTATTTAAGACTAGGTTAAAATTATTACTATGTAATTTATTATTAACCTCCACATATGGGCACATTTTATATCCCCCAAATTTTGCCATGCCCATCTTATAAAAAGGGGTCTTTACTTCCTTATCCAAAATATTTTTGATGTTACACCCACGTTTCAAGGTAATACCAGGTACATTTTCAATTTTAGCCCTAATGGAAGGGTTTTCAAATAATACTGCCCAATTTTTTACCAAAATATTCCTCAACATAGTGGCATCTAAAGAAAATTGAGTAATAAATTTTAAAGAGAAATTCCCATTAACCTCTTTAAATAATTGCATATTGTCTCTATCAGAAACAGTAGTTGTATTAACAATATGGTCACCAAAATAAACATCCACTTCCTAAAGAATTGGTCCAAACCAACCAGTATTCCATTTAGATACTACTTCTGTAATAACTGACTCCAGCAAGTCAGATCGATAACCTTTACATAAAAACATTTTCTGTAGTATGTTCTAGGTATTTGTCTGAAGAAGTTCATGTATTTTATGTGGACAAAGCGCTAACATAAATGCTGTTTTTGTGAATTATTTGCTGACTTTAGTGTTTTTTTATCAGTTTGTTGTACAGGAACCAATGATGTAACTGTTCATGCATGGGGATGTATGGGGATGTCCCCCTCCCCCATGCCCCTGATATGGTCATAGGTTCATAGGTGTGTACTAGGCTAATGGCCCTGGAGCCTTTACAAGCTTAGCCCATAGAAGTGCCCTGGCATCATGCCACCCAACATTAGTTCCCAGTGCCTCTATCAAGTAGAGCCACTGGAGTGATCCCTGGGATGAACTTTCTATTACCCATCCACTCATCAAGATTTCTCTTGATGAGGGACAGCAAGGTGCTCTGCTTGACATGTATGAGAAGTCTATTCCAGAGAATGGGCAGTCTCTGGGTTATGAACCTGTCCCTCCAGCATGTTCTGCTGATTGTGCTAATGAGGTGGAGGTCTCTGGAGTGTGTGGTGTGGAGGGATTTTTTTAGATGCAGCATTTCTAACAGAGCTTGGTCAGACATGGCTTTGTAAGTCAGGCAAAGATCACCTCTAAGTAGGCGATATGAGACAGAGAATAGCTGGAGTTTTTTGAGTCTGTCCATGTAGGACATGTGTTTAATGTCTAGGATCCTCTTCGTGAGGTATGTCTGTGGCCTATCCAGCTGTTGCAGGTGTCTAGTGAGGTACATGCCAAATGGGGCATTATACTCTATGATTGGTCTAATGAAGGAAGAGTAGAGAGAGGGATGATGACCTCTTTCTTCCTGGATGCAAAACCCTTGGTAATGAGTCCACATAGAAGGACTTTCTGACCACAGTGGCAATGTGGTGGTTGAAGGAGAGGTTGCTGTCAACCTGCGTCCCCAGATCTCTTATAACACCTTCACTGTTCAGTGGGCTCCCATCGATGTGGTAATCAATGGGAACTGAGTTTTTACCAAAGGGAATGATGACACATTTTCTGGCATTAAGCTTAAGGCCATGGTTTTGACACCAGTCATTGGACTCAGTGAGGCCTTTCTTTAGGATGTCTTCACCATTTGGGGAGTTAATAATTATCTCTCAGCTTGCAGTTGTCTTCAAACTTGGTCAGCCAGAATCCCTTTGTGTTCACATGGACTTCTGGGAAGTAAATGCTGAACATGAACAGGAGAGGACCCAGGACTGATCTCTGTGGGACTCCACTCGTGACTGGTCGGCAGTGTGACTTGGAGTATACTACTTTCACACTGTGTGTTCTATCTGTGAGCCAATGTGCAACCCACCTAGTGGTATAGGGGTTGATGCCTAGTTTGATGAGTTTAACAATAATTCTCAAGTGAGGAATGGTATCAAAGGCCTTGGCTAGATTGAGGTAGGCTGTATGAACTGCCTTACCTTCATCCACAGCCCTGGTGACTGACTCAAAGAAGTTAACCAGGTTGAGCAGGCATGATCTCCCTTTCACAAAGCCAAATTGCGTGGTGTTTAGAGTTTGGAGATTTTCTTGATCTTTGTTAATCAGGTACATGATGATGTGCTCTATAGCTTTACATATCAGATTCGTCAGGCTAATGGGGCGATAATTCCCAGGGGGATAATTCCCAGGGTCTGTGGACATCACCTCTTTCTCCTTTAATATACTCTAACTAAATCTGAGATTGGTGAAAGACTTTTTGTCCTCTGTGAATGTATATCTTTACCCTTTCTCCAAGGTTGTGCAACCCTAATGTTTATATATATATGATCGAAAGACCAACTGTCCGAATCCAACCCTACCGAACACCATTTACCAAAACTGCTTTTACTGAAAAAGCAGTTTCGGTAAATGGAAGGTAAAACACACACACACATACACAAAAATTAAAAAAAATACACCATGTTTACGCAGGGGGGCTTTTCCCCCCTGCACCCCCCCACACCCCTACTTTTATATTCTCACTCCAAGATCGCACTACAGTGGGGAAAAGGGAATATTCCCTTATCCCCACTGTAGTCCGATCTCACCCACTGCCACTTCCCCCCCGATTCCCTGTACTTTTACAAATGTTTCGCGAAAGCACTTTTTTCATTAAAAAGTGCTTTTGCAAAACTGTGACAGCCCGTTTCACTTTCGGTGAAACAGTCTTTTGGTAGACTGTCCTAGACCCATATATCTATATCTATATATATATATATATATATATATATATATATATATATATATATATATATATATACATACACACACGCTGAAAATAGGAACAAAGCCCACTGAAAAGGAGAATAAACAGCTAAAACCTGGGCATCCAATGAATGTAAAATTTAAACAGAAAATAACACATAACTCTTTCTGCTTCCAGCAGGAATGTGGGAAACTACTCTTAAAACACATTTAAAAAGCAGTGTCACAATGATGGGAAAAAAAAGCACATTATCGAAGAGACAGTGTAAAATCTGTAGACTTTAGTGAAATGTATTGTAAAATTCTTCCACAAAAGGCCATTTATTACTGCTTCAGAAAAAAAGTGAGATGTAAGATGTGTGTCCTCTTTATCTATCTAACTGTTGCCACTAGTACGTTAGTCATGTAGTGTGGTTTTCTGTACAGCAGTCAGCTTCAAAAATCACATTTGATGAGGGGATTCAGAAAATTGTGGGAAGGGGTAAATCAAGTCTGAAAAAAAAGACCTACCTTCAAAAATAGGTACATCACATGCAGAGGTAAATCAGACCTGAAAATAGGAATGTTCCTCCACAATAGTGACTGTTGAGAGGTCTGGTTGGGGGATGGGGTGCACTTCCCTACTTGGGGACTGTAGTTTTAAGCATATATGTAAAAAACATATTTATTTTACAGTTTGTGTATTTGACATTCTTCTTAGATTCAGTCACTTTTATATTCCTGGCTTAATGATCAGTCTTTGCCACATCATTAATAAAACCTTAACATTACAAAGTTGAATCAAGGTAACGTACATAATAGATGTATACCTCTACTAGGCACTGGCTAGTCAATAACAACAACAACAACAAAAGAATCTAGCAGTGAACATTAAATATAAGAATAAGATAATGTCGGAAAACCTGGTATGGATTCCACCAGCTAGGTAATGGTGTGTAGTAAAAAAGACTGTTGCTTAGAAGCTACAAGTGCAAACCGTAAAAATGTATGTCACATTACTTAGAGCAGAGAAGTTAGTCACTAGAAGAGTTTCTTCACAGGAAAGGGCTTGTCTCAGGAGCAGAGGTCTTGGTAACACTAGTTTGGTATCATTCTCCTTTTGTTTCATTTCACTTTAGACAGATAAACACAATTTTTTCAGTCTGATGCACGGAAGGGCAGCTAAACACTAGATCGAGTAATAACCAAAACCTTAAACAGTGCTACTCCTAGACTAGCTGATGATTGTATGTACAAGTAAATTACCAAAGATTGTTTAAAAACAAAATCTTGAGTGACTGATACATAGTATTTCAGAATTCAAATGAAAGGGCTGAAGGAAAATTAGAGGAAATAGTGTCAATGCTAGCTGAGCTTCAGACAGCTGGTAATCTGAGATAATCCTCAGCAGACACTGAGTTGACATATGCTTAACAATATATGTATTTGCATATCGCCAAAGATGGCACTCCAAGTGGGAGTGAGGTGACAGGGTGAAAGTGCAGGTTGAAAGCTCGTCAGAGGTGGCCAGCAAGCGTAACATTTCAAGTCGGGTCACCACAGAAAAGAATAGATGGAGTGGAGTACTGTAGAATATCATTCCGCCCATTATAGTTCAAGGGAAAACGACAGATTTAATGTACTACTTTTAATAATGGAAGGTGATGAGGGTGGGCCAACGGGCCAGAAAACCAGATCAGAGAATATACTTGTCGATTAATTTAAAAGGGAAGACATAGCAACCTGAGGTAGCTAGCTGCAGTTGCAATTTGATTAAGTCCATCTGTCTGCACATTTACATACAGATTCACTTATTCTATTTTGCACCTTTTAAACACATTCATTCACTCCCAGCTAAGCCTTAACGCTTTGAACCCCTCCTGACCTTAACTCCTGATTGCCAGACTATTGGATAATGCATGAGAAAGCTAGTGTTAATTAAGAATGAAAGCAGACAAATATACCTTATACCAAATTAACTACACTTAATTTAATCTGCACTGCTGCCCATAGCATGTCTGGTTTTCACCTATACCTATGCACTCAACCATTTTGACCTTAACTACACCACATAGTTACACTGCCAGCAAATACAGCAACAGATTTACATGCAAAATGTGGCATTAGTGCTGCTATTAAAATCAATGGTGGACTTGCATAAAAAGCATGGCTTAGTAAGTCAGTGGTAGTGAATAGCAGTAACTTAGCAAAGTGCAACCAGAAATGCAGCAATAATTATAAAATTAAAATAATTAGAAATCTGCCTCTCCATGAATATAACTCATTACACTTCATATGCTGTAAATCTGAATATAATAAAACAGTCCTCCACTACAAATTGCGATAAACTAAAATGCTTTATAGTCCAAAAACTTGATAGCAAGAATTAACTGGTCTTATACAGCATTAAAATACTGTGTTCATCTAATAAGAGCAATCATTTAAAGTCTATGATGTAAAACCAGAGCTTGCAAACAGTAACAGTCCAAAGTCGAGTGCCTAAAGACTGATCACCGTGCCCGATAAAGTAGAAATATCGTCAGAAGGCTGCGCCAATACTTTGGTAATGATTACAGCGTCATTAATTTGAAATACTGCAAAACAACAGACTGATTTGCAATATTAATAAATGTATAAATTAATCATATGAGAACTACAAATCTTATACTAAGACACTGTTCTGGAAACCTCTGATACAATCAGATAGAGCTAGCTTGGTGATCTACTATGAATCGGATACACCTTGTTCTTCTCCGTTTTGTTTTGCCTTGTTACTTTTCCAATGCTTAAATAATATATACTTTAAAAAAGAGCAAGCTATGTGCAGAGACAGAAATCAAAAATAAACAGAACAATTTTTTTTATTCTGTATTACCAATGTGCTAGAGACATGATATCGTAACCTGAAGCATTACTCTTACAGGGAATGTTCTCAAAAAGGTGAAAACTTATCATATAAAAGCTGGTGGTCTTTATAGGTATAGCCTAGTCCCAGGCTAGTGATGCTAGAAGGGGTAAAAGCATTTAAATGCTGAAGCTGTGAGGAGGTGTATTCCATTGTCAGACTTCAGGTGTACTCCAGTTCCAGAACTGTAAGGCACAGATACACCAGTGTGATCACTTTGTTCACAGAAAGAGCTACATGTAGTAGTGGGTGACCTTACAGTGGGAAAACAATGAAATTAAATCTTGTAGCACTGGATCTGGCATTTGCTAATTGGATGGTACAGTTTAAGTCTTGGGAGTCATTGCTGGTTAGAGGGGATCAAAGTCTAATCTCAAAGATGCAGCTGAATGACTGATTCTTCAAAGCAGAGAAGTGATTGGTCAATTTTAATGAAAAGTTTTGTTACTATTCTGTTTTAAAGGATGTTTTGAAAAAAATAAAAGGATGAAATCCAGCTGCAGAAACTACGCTCAGCTTTTGGGATCTTTGCATGGTATAAGACAAAATAAAAAAAGTAAATATGTAAAGATCAGAGCACACACTTCCTTAACCAGCCTAAATATCCTTCCCTAACTGCAGCCTCATTTTGATAACTCTGTCCAGCTACGCATTTACTTAGATCTGGTTATCCCTTCTGCACATCCATTCACGCCTAGCTGAGTCATAATATTTTGAATTCCCCCGGCCTTAAAGTTTGTCAGGAAGGATGAAGTTATTATTAGAGAGAAGGAAATCCTGCAAAAGTTAACCCTTAGCATGT
The DNA here is from genome assembly GCF_019279795.1 of Protopterus annectens. Taxonomy (NCBI): domain Eukaryota; kingdom Metazoa; phylum Chordata; order Ceratodontiformes; family Protopteridae; genus Protopterus; species Protopterus annectens. The sequence goes on along the minus strand of NC_056731.1, from coordinate 47,719,669 downwards.
AAGGTTTAACTCCAGAATCATTTAGCATGTAAGGGCTAGAAACTACAGTGTGTGCCTGTGTGTATGTGTACTTTGAATCCCTCCTGCTATTAAAGTCAACCTTACTGACAAACTTTATAATCAGAGGCATGGAAATCCTGCAAAAGTTAGTTCTTAGCATGTAAAGGCTAGAACCAACAGTGTGTGTGTGTGTGTGTGTGTGTGTGTGTGTGTGTGTGTGTGTGTGTGTGTGTGCGTGTGCGTGTGTGCGTGTGCGTGTGCGTGTGTGTGTGTGTGTGTGTGTGTGTGTGTGTGTGTGTGTGTGTGTGTGTGCGTGTGTGTGTGTATATGTGTGTGTGTATGTGTGTTTGTGTATGTGTGTGCGTGTGTGCGTGCAGCGTGTGTGTGCGTGTGTGTGTGTGTGTGTGTGTATGTGTGTATATGTGTGTGTGTGTGCGTGTGTGTGTGTGTGTGTGTGTGTGTGTGTGTGTGTGTGTGTGTGTGTGTGTGTGTGTGTGTGTGTGTGTGTGTGTGTGTGTGTGTGTGTGTGTGTGTGTGTGTGTGTGTGTGTGTGTGTGTGTGTGTGTGTGTGTGTGTGTGTGTGTGTGTGTGTGTGTGTGTGTGTGTGTGTGTGTGTGTGTGTGTGTGTGTGTGTGTGTGTGTGTGTGTGTGTGTGTGTGTGTGTGTGTAGCTATATGCACAACAAAATCTGCCCATTTTGTCCATAGATAAAAAGACGAGAATAAAGGATCTTGTATAAATTTGTATAATTTGGTTAACTGCACCATGACAAACCTGTGCTTAACTGGATGTATTGTGTATTCTGACCTCTGTTTTGTCATTTTGTTTGCTGTAGGATATTTTCTGTTTGCTGTCATAGGTTCATAGGTAAGTACTAGGCTATCGGCCCTAGGGCCCATACAAGCCTAGCCAAAAAATGTACCCTGGCTTTTGCCACCCAAGAAAATTATTTTCCTGTGCCCCTGTCAAGCAGAGCCACAGAAGTGATCCCCGGGGTGAATTTCCCATTTTCCATCCAATCATCAAGAGTTTTCTTGAAGAGTGCTAATGAGGAGCTCTGTTTGACATAGATAGGTAGTCTGTTCCAGAGTATGGGAAGTCTCTGGGACAGGAATCTATCCCTCCAGCATGTTCTGTTTATTGTGGTGACAAGGTTTAGGTCCCTAGAGCGTGTAGCTCAGAGGGATTGGGATTTCTTTAAGTGGAGCATGTCCAACAGCTCTGGGTTTGACATAGCTTTGTATGTTAGGCAGAGATCGCCCCTGAGTAGGCGATATGCGATGGAGTAAAGCTGTAGTTTTTTGAGACGGTCTGCATAGGGCATCTGTTTGAGGCCAGTAATCCTCTTTGTAATGTATTTCTGTGGTCTTTCCAGCTATTGTAGATGCCTTGTAAGGTACATACCAAAAGGGGCATTGTACTCTATAATGGGTCTAATGAGTGATGAGTAGAGGGGAACAATGACCTCTTTTTTTCTGGATGAGAATCCTTTTGTGATGAGATGAGCCACATAGAAGGATTTCCTGACCACTGTGGCAATGTGATTATCAAAGGAGAGACTACTGTCCACCTGTGTCCCAAGGTCTCATCACATTTTTGGCATTAAGTAGACTACCAGCTATGTGGTAGTTCATGGGTACAGAGTTTTTATCAAAGGGGATGACAATATACTTTTTGGCATTGAGCTTCAGGCCATGGCTTTGACACCAGGTATCTGTCTCAGCGAGGCCCTTTTGTAGTTTGTCCACATCGTTAGGAGTTTCAATTATGGCTCCTAATTTGCAGTCTGGATGAACCTGAAAATTATGATCTACCTGGATCAGTGTTCCACCCCAGTCAACAAAGGAACAAATATATCTATATATATATATATATATATATATATATATATATATATATATATAGCTACATAAAAGATGAAGTTATTCTACAAAGCTTCAAATTTCTGAAATTCTAAGTAGCGCACAGTGTAGTCATTTTAAGAAAATGAAAACTATAGGGATAAGGTAGCAATACATGAGAATGAAAGGGAGAAGGGGAGAAGTAACAAAAAGGAAGCATTTCTTTACAGAAAAAATATGAAACCAGAGCATAACGTCTATGCAGGGTTGATGGATCAGGAGCTGAAGAATGAATATAATAACAGCAGTAAGAATGTGAAAATAGTGATAAAGACGGATCTGTACACACCGCAAAACATAACACTAAATGGGGCAGATACTGCATAGTTCTAATGGTCCTTTTCTGCTTTTGCTGACTTTTAGTACACCATCATAATTTAACCTTGAGTTTAAACTGTCATCCTCCCATACTCTGTAATGTGAACAATTTTCAAATGATGCTCCAAACTGAAAATGCAGTACAAATGTGAATTAAGAAGTGTGGCAGTGGTTTTAAAAGAACACGACTAGCCTAATGTCTCTTATTCAGCAGAAAGTAAACTGCTTTACAGTTCGTATTACAAATAAATAATGGAATATTTTGCATCAGAAGAAAGAAAGAAAATATAAGCAGTTAGCTGTTGACAAGCTACATATGGTGTATAGAAAGGGAAGAAATATTAAAGCCTGCAAACATTTAATCACACAACACAATGTAAAAAGCAGAATATTAGTTAAAAAAGGCACTTTAATGCCATAATTACAGGCAGCAGCATTACATTATTAACAAAGACAATTTGGGACACACATTAATTAAGGTTTGAAATCATTCTGGAGGTTTTCCAACATGTAATGTTAAGTTGGTTGTGTATTTAGCTACATATCCATAATACTCTCATTCTGTACTAGAAAAAATCAGAATACCCGTATAAAGAATATGAAAATATAAGAGACTTCAAAAATATAACATAAAGACTGCCCTGGCCAGGCATTCAGTGCAGAAAGATGTGTGCAGCACATTTAAATTTCAGCTGTTCCTTGTCAATGCAAATGGATGGTGGGGGAGGGAAGTGTATTTAATTTGGTGAATCAATTATTACGTGAAGGAGTGTCACGAGGTGCCTTCTAGCACCACATATGGTGATTGGGTTAACTTACACATTTCATGTTAAATCAGTCTGTAAGTTAGTTCACTTTCTAAGCTGAAATTACACTAGTAACAAAAAGTCCCATTCCCCTACTACTTATTTAGTTAATACACGCTTTACTTTATTGTTTTTTTAATAATGCAACTTATGTTCTTGCTTGCTTAATTGATTACCACAAGATGAAGTGATCTGATATGCAGTACGTGCAGTTTTTCATTGAGTGATGAAGTTTAATGGATGCTGGCAGAAGCTAGCCCTGTTTAAGACGTATTCATTTTTGAGTTTATAAGAATTTATGTGCATAATGAAGGCATGTATTCGTCTTGGATTTTACTTTTCAAGGCACCCACAACTGAACTTGTTTGCCTCTATGGTTAACATCAGGTTAACTCCTGCAGGCTGATGATCTGTGGACCCTTGACTGCTTGAATTACTGTGCTCAAGGCATAAATAGACACTAAAGTTGTATCAACCTCTAAGCTTCTACCCTATAGCACACAGTTATGTTTGATATAATATGCTGCTGTACAGTAACTAAATTTTGTCCTCCATTTACTCTTGCTGCATTCATGAGCCAAGCATTGTATACAAAATTAATGAGACCTTTTACTGAACAATGTTGCATTTGTAGCATTCATGAAAAGAATCAGAAAAGACTGCTAGCTTGCTTTAATCTAACAGCGGCAGTTCTCCACATTTAATTGGACCGTCTAACTGGCTAAAATAAAGATCAGAATTTTTTTAGTGAGTCATGTACTCATTCTGACTTGTACTAACCTGATGGTCATCTGCTTTAGTTCACATGAATTTCCTGCATTCTCAGACAGCCTGCATCAGATAAGATTGTTACACTGGCTCACTACAACCAGTAACACTCACCAAAATATTTAATGGTTCTGCTATGTGAATACATTTGCTGCGCATTGGATTCGTATGGACAAATCTATAGACCACATATATATCTATTTATATCTATCGATATCTATATCTATATATCTACACACACGCACACGCACACACACACACACACACACACACACACACACACACACACACACACACACACACCTTGCTTGTGTGGTGACTGTCATAATGAGAGGAGGCATGGAGAAGGGGCATGAGTGGTCACTACAACATCAGAGAAATCATTGTACCATATCCACTTTCTGGTGTGGATACGTTTCATTGTATAAATACAAAGCCACCCCATATTCATAACTAACATATTCTAAGTATCTAATTACTGCTTAGGATTGTGACTGTTATACATTTCTTCCACTTTATGCTAAGCATGTTACTAGTAATTAGGGCATAATTAGATATTAATAAATGTTAATGGAGAAGGAAGTAAGGCAGGAAAGTAAAATAAAACAAAAAAATGTAAATAATGTTAACTCTTTTGTGTTCTACTGCCATCTCATGGTCAAGAATTATGCCCATAACCATAAATTCATTCGGCTGTGCATGGTGCTCTGTATAGTCCCACCATAGTTGTGAAGAGCAATGAGCAGGAATTCAGCCGGCTGTACAGTACGCAATCAGAATCCCTGGTCACTTTAAGATCCTTTTTGAATGCAATTACCTCCCCATTTTTTCCTCTTCTTAATCTTGTAGCATATCATGCCCTTCTTTTATTTACATTTTATCTCATATCACATCCCTTTAGTTAAAGAATGTTCCATTATTTTTTTCTCAAAAAAATATTTTTTTCTGTTACTGATTAGTCCTTTGATGGACAAAGGATTTACTGTTGAAGCAGTTACTTGCAAATGTTCTTTATTCTTTGGTAATGGGGGGGAGGGGCTGCTTACAACCTTCCCCTTATCTAATTATGCTGACTCAGAGACGAATGCAGTTTGAAAAATTGCAAATACTTGTAGCAGCAGTGGTCACAGAGCACAAAACAAATGAACTACATTAGATTAACTGCTTTCTTTAAAACTATTTTCAAACAATTGCCCTTCGGGCATTTGTAGGTAACCCCCTGCTATTTAGTAATACAATACTTCACTATTAATTAGTTGCATGCTTTATTATACTCTACTACTTTTTCTTAATAGCACCAATTAAAATTATTTGCACTCTGCTTTATTGCCTGCAATAACACTGATACCAGTGATATTATGCTTTGTTGTGCTGATGTACTTCATTTTAGACTGGAGAGAAGGTAATATTCTGCCTTGTATCTTTTGTTTTTTTCCTTGAGCTACTTCAATGACACTCAGCAAAACCTGGACTCTCTTTTTATTCATTCATATCACTGTGCATAATAGATAGTGACACACTAACAGTCTTGTGCCCCTCTTCGTGCATGTAGTATCACAGCTAAACGTGAAATCAGGCAGATGTTGGTCCTGTGCATACATCTGGCCAGTAAAAACCTAATAAACAATATATGAGCATTAATGGAAATGCAGAGGGGCAATCTACTACGACAGGTAAACTTGTTGGCATATATGTCAATAATCTGAAAAAAAGGCAACATTAAAATATATGTCTAAGCAATCAGATTTCAGTTAGTTGGATTAAAAATGCGTGGCATCAAAATAGCCACAGTTGTTGACAAAAGATATAACTGTTTTACACAACGCTATTATCGGTGTCAGTCAAGTTTTAGTAGAGGAAGGTGTTATATCTTTATCTTCGACTCTGAGTTAAAATTACTCGTAAGTATCAGACTACATTATAAATAGATTGGTTTGTAAAGCAAACTTTGTTCTGCACTTGGCTGCAGGAAGTAACCTTTGCCAGCCTATGTGTGGCACAATACAAGCATAAAAATGAAGCATTTTTAAGCGTTGTAAAATCTCAGGGATGGGGCAGAAATACATGATCAGCTGACACACAGCATATTTAATTAACAACAGCTAGTAAAGGGGAACAGTTCTTTGCAGTTACAGCTGAGGTATAGATTCTTATCTTAATGACTTTTACTGATTTGTTTCCTTCTCTGCTACTTGGACACTTCTATTTCTCCCCAAAATTAGCCAGGCACACAAGACTGAAAATAACACAGAAGATTTATTATTTACAATAAACCTATAGTAAAAGTGAACTGCTGTCTTTTTCATGAAAAAAACATTTATCCCTCCACTGGGCCACCATTAATCTGTCGTAGGCTATAGTCAGAGCAGTGGTTTCACAAAACGTTCCCCAGGGTAGCGGTTAGTAATCTTACACATTTGAATAGACCATCAAAGTAGCAGAAATTAACAGCTGAATAAAATACCCTAGCAGACACTGTACACTTACTTACAATCTAAAGGACCTTACTTTAGAAAATAATTCTGTCTTGTTTGTAATGTGTAATTTTATGATGAAAATCAAAATAAGAATCAGATTACAATCAAGTCTGGAGGTATCTGTGGCACCTAGGAACTGCATGATTGCCTGAACGCTATTGCAATGAGCTTTACTTCTGTGTTATGGCATAACAGCTAATCATACTACAGAAGTCGTAACCCAACATATTTCAACGTATGTTATGTTACAATATTATTATTATTATTTGATCGTTTGTATTAAAGTTTTAGCAGTTCAACATTGTGAGAACTTGTGTGATGGTAATGGCAGCAGGCTACGTAGATATCGATCTCATCACGTTTGTTTATCGCACTCTTCTCATCGATAAATGGAATAATATTAATTTCACACAGCTACAAGACATGACAAAAACATTTCCTGTAATTACTGCAAAAATGGTATGATCTCTAAATATTTCAGATCAATGCATAGCCTCCAGCATTATTTACTTTCTAATACACCTGATATTTTTTCTCAAAGTATCAGACTTAAAACATGACAGCCCTTTAAATATCTGACAGGATCAAAACTGGATAATACCTTTAGTTGTATGTAACTATCCCAATTACCTTTTAATTAAATGCAAACAAGTGCTTACAAGAAGACAACCTTATTTGAGTACCTAGTGATTCGTTTATTGAAAATAACTGTGTTTGGCTGCATTCTTTTCTGTAGGTTTATATACATGTAATGAACTCTAGTGGAGTTGCTGGTTTTCAGCCTTTTCTATACTATGACTTCTAAGGCTGAAGGCCCCTAGTGATGTCCTGGGCAAAGACCACTCCAAAATACCCTGTAAGTAACTGAACTAATAAAAAAAAATCAACAGTGACAATCTGTCAGGGTAATCTTAAAATTAAAGCCCATATATATCACTTTTAACAGATAAATTCCAAAAAGATTTTGTTTTTACTTTTAATCATTTTAAATATGAGTTAGATAAATTCCAAAACTGGAACTGCATTCTTGGAAACCGTGACTAAGTATAAGAATGTGGACTAGAATACCTCTTTCTTTTTAGGGTTGCACAGTCCATGAATATGCTACATAATTTCATATCATATCTTTTTGTTATGAATAATATATGATCATCAGTGGTGGCTGTTTTTGAAACGACAAATCCCATGTCAGGTTGGTGGGTAACTTCATTTAAAACAGTACAACTCCTTTTGCCAATAGAATACAGATTAATTCAGACTCATCTGCTTTACTTATCCTTACTTTTTTTTTTTTTAATTTCTCCAAATCTTTTGGGTTTCTAATACCATCACAGGAATGGACCCCATTCCTAAGTCAAAGTAAGATTAAAGTTCATGAAATTAGTACTGTTTTAGTCTTTGATGTCAGCCAGAAGTGCTCTTCGCAGCACCCGCAATGTGCCCAGTAATGACTTCTTCTGCAGTTTGTACGGGGTTACATGTATCGGTAACATATCTAAATACGATTGTAGATTCTTTTTTATAAGACCCATTGCTCCTACTACTACTACTGGAACTGTCTGGGTATCTTTTTTCCACATTGTCCTTGTTTCTGCCTGCAGATCCTGATATTTTATACTTTTAATGCAATGCTGTTAATGTTACCTGAGCATTTCTGTACGTTACATAAGTACAACTGGAAATAGTTCTCATGAAGCTTTGTATGAAATGCTTTTAAATATTACCCAAGTATTCTGTATGTTATATATATACTACTGTTATCATTTCTCTTTTGAAAAGGAAATTGTTTTCCCAGACTCTCACGGTAAACAAATGGAAATAAATAAATAAATAAAATAAAACACAATAAAATTTTACTAAGTCTCTTTTGCTAAACTATATTACAGAGCTATTTTTAATTACATAATTTAATATTATCATGTCAGTCCAGGCAAAAAACTCATATAAATATGCCTGAATCGCTTTCGCTATTTCTTCTAAAAAGGGCTGACCATAACCCTTACATCCATCATCAAATTCACTTGACTAAACAATGGGTGGAGTAAAAAAAATAATATAATCAATCTGAAAATCGGAGACCATGCATGTAGCTCTGAAAGTAAACTATCAGCTACTTTGTTCCAGAAATGACAGCTCACTGACTATAGTCTAATAAGGAATTATAGATTCAGTTAATTATATTTCAGATGGCCACTCATTAGTGTAGAACAAAAACAAAAGCCTTGTCCATCAGAAGAAAGAAAACATCCATGAGCATTTTACTGCAGTGGAGATATTTCCAAAAAATGTATATAATTATAATTATAATTCCTTTATTTAAATCTATTCTCATTTAGATTTAAAAAGTACAGTATTGCTGGTAGGTGGATCTAGGGAGGTCATTTCTATAACTTTGTATGTATGTAAGACAAGGTCATTGGTTAAAGCATATACCCTCTGATACAAGGGAAACCTCTTTATAGAGAGAAATAATAATAATAATAATCATAATAATAATAATAATAATAATAATAATAATAATAATAATATCTCTGATATGGTGGGGATGCACCAGATTTTGGAAATATATAGAACAAATACAATAATGTTAATTTTAGAGCACTAAAGATTTTCTTCAGACCCGCTCCATGACATGAAAAGACGGAGTCCTGATTGTGACCCAGATGACCTGAATTCCCTTAATGGCTAAGG
>NC_056731.1:47700708-47708208 GCF_019279795.1 Protopterus annectens | reverse complement strand
CCGAAACTTGGTGGTACATGCCATTAGTGGCTTCAGCTTCTGAGCACCAAATTTATGACAACATATAAAACAGTTAGCTGGAGACTCTGGCCACTGGCAGAATAGAAAGTTATCTGCTAGGAGACAATTAGCATGATGCAGCCTAATTTCTGATAGTGTTTCATTAAGTCAATTTGTTCTGACAGCTTTTTTTTCTTTTTATTAGACAAAGTAATGAGTTGTAGCATTACTTTTTTTCTCAAAATTATACAACAAATACAAGACACTAAAGAGCTTGTTTTGAATGGTCCAGCGACAAATTTATTAATATAAGCCAAGCCCTGCAACCACTGCTAATGCCCTATGATGGAAAGTGACAAGTTAAATGCAGAGTATGTAAAATTAGCTTAAACTCATCAATAAAATGTAATATATGCAGATAGCTTATCACAAACATAAAAGAACAATATATTCCTCCTTCATATAAAAAAAAACAAAACCTAAAAACCATGAATGTGAATGCAATCTTCTACATTGTATGTTAACATGAATTTTGTTTTACTCCTTTTGTCTTACTAGAAATGGTTGCTATCTCTGTACACTGAATGCATATTATGTGTCTGTATTTGTCAGTTGGAATTTTTCTCCCGGGGTCTCAAATAAAAAGGGGTTTTACTACCCAGTCACTTTCCCAGTAATCAAATGCATTACGTATATCTATGCATACATACATACATACATACATACATACACACATAATAAAAGCTATATTTACTAGTTAAGCTCACATTAAAAAAGAAGACAGATAAAATACTTAAAGGGTGGTATAATTAGACAGTCAACTGCATGAGAAGGAGAGACTAATTTTCATTTTACATCAAGCAGTTTGCTGACTGCATAAAGTCTGACGTTTAAGGGATGAGCAGTACAGCTTATTTCTTTTCCATCTTTTGTTTTGTGTGGGACAGCCAGAGGGCATCCATGTGCTGACTTGATCAGAGCTACAGTGCACTGACAAATAAAGGCTTCAGTACATATAGTGTTTCTTAGACGGGCCACAGTTGCTGCTCTTCTGGGACATCACAATTCATTGCCAGGTAGTTCTTTGCTGTTCTGCTAACTCTTTGCTAACGTATTCTTTTTTTCTTTTGCCACATGCATGCCTAATTCAATTATGATGGTTTGCATTGCTGCTGTTAGCAGACACTGCCTGTATACTTCATGCATTTAATATGCACTAAGAATTAGTTAGAATGGCATGTTGTGAATGCCCTTGCCCTGCTCATAAATTACCACTGCTTCTCTGCACTGCCTAGATAATTTCTTCATCTGACTCTGCTTAGTTACTTGAAATTTATTCAGGCTTCGGCAAAGTAAAAAATGGTGTTTCATTCTGTTGTTTCTTCAGTTTAGCACTTACTATCGATAGTACATTAAGTGGCTATTGATGAATTTGGCATGAGTGTCTTCCAATAGTGTAAATAGAATGGGTGTTTTACTGCAAAGCTTCTGTCCATGATAAAGTATGAATTAGAGAGAAAACACTGAGAAGTGGGGCTCTGGAAACCTTAAATGCTATTCATTTTAAATAGAAATCAGCAAAGCATTCACCTGTTTAGTGTACTTTCATAGATTTTAGATTTTTTTCCATGTACTCTTAAATGTATATACTAATACTTGAAAACATTCTGCTTTCTTAAGGTTCACCTAAAACTATATGGCTGATGCATGAAATGGTTAAATGTTTCCAGACCTTTCTGGCATTCTGTCTACTACTACAAAGTGTACTGTTTTCCATTACAATAGATGCATTAAAATATGCTGTGTGCAGTTAACCGAATATGAAAATTATTGCTACATTTCACTGGCAACACTAACCTTTCGCGTGAAGTAGTTACCCTTCATTTTGACTGTCCACAACAATAACAACAATAACAATAATACATCATACTGGCATTAGCATACCAGGGACATCGATGGAAAGGGTCACTACCATGTTTGCTTAAAACCCACAGGGTGGCAATTTTACATTCTCCCAAAGGAAGACTTAAGAGGTTGCCTTGCTGACTGCTACCTTTTTTCCTGGTAAATTTAGAAAGGATGAGCAGCAGACAAAACTGACTTTGTAATGGTCATGCTTTTTCACGTACTGTACTGATCTTGGAAATATCCTAAGAAGCATGACAATACTACGGATTTTAGATGGATTCAGCGAGTTGTCACATTGCTGTGGCTCCAATGTTGCTCATTTTATACAAGTACAATTCTTTGCCATTGGCAGGAAATGTAAGGATACACAGTGCCACACTATAATACAGCCCAGTGCTGTGGTAAACATGACAGGAAAGTCAAGTAGGACTTGTATTGCTGAGCAGAAAAAGCACCAACAGTCAATATACAAGGTATTCAGATGGATGAAACAGTATTCTCAGTTCTTGAAAACTGTCTGTCATCAGTTAAACATATATACCACAGCTTTATGTGCTATATGCATTTTATATCTTATGTTAAGACCTTGCTAACAGTATTAGAAATCCAGCCATTTATTGTTAATACCCACGTTAACCAATTCAGTTTCATCGTGGCAAGCAAAGGGGGTAAAGTACGGTTCAGTCTTGGAGAAAGTATCAGTGCATTGTAGAAAATATGCACACACACACACACACACACACACACACACACACACACACACACACACACACACACACACACACACACACACACACACGTATATGTAGAGGCCACTTAAGCAAAGCACTTTGCACTCACACACACATACCCATAAGTAGAGGCGATCTGAACAAAGCGCTTTGCATGCATGTGCGCATGCACAAGCACACACACACACACACACACACACACACACACACACACACACACACACACACACACATTTGCACGCACACACATACACACACATGCACGCACACACACACCTAGTAGCAATTTCAGCAAACTCCACACAAACATTAGGAATGCAAGAGCAATATCTTGGCTTTTAATGCATTATATGGACCACCCTATTAGTTCTCCATAATAGCATCTCTCTCCAACCCCTTGTCTACCACTCTGTCATCAAATTTGCTTCTTTGACAGGCAAACTAGTAGTATGGGGCTGTTTTCCCTTTATTAAATGCACTTGATATAAGCTTCATACTTTGTCTCTGTTTTTTCTGACAGTATTAGATAACATAACCAAGGAAGTACAGCTGGCTTTTTTTCCACCTCTGTCCCAACAATAAACTGCTCTAGGCCTGCAAGAATTGCCTAAGTTGATGAAAAGTCATCTGTCTATTTTACCTTAAGTTTGGATTACTTATCAACCGGCCCTGGAAGCTTCCACTGAAATATGATTCAAACATTGAGTTTTTTCAAAACCTGACTTCTGCACCTTTGACTTGTCTTCCTTACAAGTGAGTGTAACCTTGTTAAATATAGACAAGGACACCTCATTTATTTTAAGGGTCACTTCAGAGATATCTGTATCCTGGCCACTTTGCAACCCTTCAAGAAAGCCAAGGTTTGCATCATGTCAGGCTCCCCTTATGACTGGGTGCCTGCTTAAAAGCAATATATTTTCCAAAAGGCAGTAAAATACAATTATTAAATGTAGCAGCCTTGTTATGGCTACTGCAAAAGACACTAGCATACTGACTTCATAAGGTTAGTAATGTTTGTTGCAAACAACTCACTGAAAATACACTCTCCTCTGAAAGTACTAGTTGGACATTGGTGACTCTAACACTATTGAACCTGCAATTGCCCTCATATAGCTACCTCTTACTCTAGACTGCTTCATTGTTGCTGATGTAAACAAGGCTACCGATCATTTTTTTTTTCATCTTAACATCTTAAATAACAGCCCCCTCAGTTCCCCTGCTCTCTGGTTTATACTGTGGGCACAGTACCATTGCTGACATAACTGCTCCTATGGGATTTAGGTTTACTGTATCAGATTGCTGCTTTCACAATAGGCTGCTTTTCTAGAATATTCCAAAGCAGTAAATATGTCTGGGTTTATCTTAGAAGTTGATAAATTACCTGCCTTGGTTTCCTCAAACATCCTAGATGTTGACCCTGCAACTTCCCATAGTCCAATGGCAGATCATAAAGTTCAACAAAAATTATGTTAGAAGCCAATGTCATTACTAAGACAGTCCTAAACGACATCATAATGGACCCTTTACTATTCAGTGTCCACCGATAACACATACAAAGTCCGCAAACAGAGCTACAAGTCTTACAGCTGGAGTATACTACATGCTGATTAGCATTAATGAGGTATTTAACCTCAACCAATGTCTCCTAATCAGTCTGTGATACATGAAGGCTTTGCTCCAATGAAACAGCTGTGCATCACAGCACTGCAAAGACTTGAGCCATACAGTTAGTACTATGACTAAGTCAAATACCTCTAAACAAACAATAAGCTTCTTACCAAATTCAACAAGATATTTCTGAGACTGTTGCATATCTGGGTATTATCCAACCCTACCTAAAATTCCAGCCTTATAGAAAGATTATGATCAAAGCAGTCAGCATTAAATTAAACCTTATATACTATGTGCTGTCTGACGTCACAGTAAAAACATGTTACTTCACTGCAAGCTTGAACTGCTCCCTAGACTTTACTAAATAATGTCCATATGTCTGCTCCTGTGATCTCAGGTCACCACCTAAAAGAAATGAGTTACCCTGAGCAATAGTCTTTGTAGACACACTAAAAAAGGAGGGCTTAACTTTGCTGCAAGAGCCATGTTACAGGAATATTAAATAGTGCAAAGAAGTGTAAATGCCCCCAGCATTCACTAAAAATAAACTGGTATTCCCTGAAGCTATTTGTTATTGCTTATAATCATACTGGTGCATGCACGGACATTTCTATGAGTATCTTTCAGCTCAAAAAACACAGAATGGTACACATTTAAAGCATACAACAATGTCACATTTGTTCAAATGTGGAATTCTCAACATATAAGCTTCTGTGTTTTGGATTAGCCTTCCTCACTGCATATTCCAAAACATGAAACTGCATGGGGAACTAACACCGGAATCAGTATAATAAAAGATTTCCCCCCTGAAAATTTAAGTCATTACAATAAAATCTTTCATTATTCACTTTAAATATGCATATTTCAATTATTTGTTTCTTTTAATTGAGCAAAGCCTTTGCAGTCGCTGAGGTTTCGCTACAATAATTACTGCAGTCAGTCAGTTTGCAGATTACTGCAGACATTTTAAAAGGGTATCCCTGGCAAGGTTTCTCACATACTTCTACAGTATTATGGCTTAACCGAGGGTATATTTACCATATGATACATGCTGCAACCAGTATGTCCCTGTGCCAACTCCCTATCATATGAATGCAGGCTACAAGTACAAAACCTCTAAACTGTAAATAAAACCATTAAATATACAGTGATTAAACTATAAAAATAGAACCACAAATGCAGACTACAAGTACAAAATCTTAAACTGTAAAAATAAAACCATCAAACCACACAGTGAAGAAACTGTAAAACATAAACTAATTAAACCATACAGCAAAGAAACTGTAAAAATAAAACCATCAAACCATACAGTGGAGAAACTGTAAAAATAAAAGCATTAAACCACACATTGAAGAAACTGTAAAGATAAAACATTAAATCATACAGTGAAGAAACTGTAAAATAAAACCATGAATGCATACTACAAATACAAAACACTAAACTATAAAAATAAAACCATCAAACCATACTGTGAAGAAACTGTAAAAATAAAACCATCAAACCATGCAGTGAAGAAACTGTAAAGATAAAACCATTAAAACAAACAGCAAAAAACTGTAAAAATAAAACCATTAAACCATACAGTGAAGAAACTGTAAAAATAAAACCATTAAACCATACAGTAAAGAAACTGCAAAAATAAAAACTTTAAACCATAAAACAGTGCAAAGCAAAAACAAAATAAAAGCCATAACAACTATAAAACTAGAATAAAAAAACTAAAAGCAGAAATCACACAGCACAGGGGCATGCCATCCGTCAGACTCTCTTTCTCTCTCCCTCTCTATACACACACACACACACACACACACACACACACACACACACACACACACACACACACACACACACACACACACACACACATCATGCATGGGGGCACATCATTTCAGAAAGATGATACACCATTTAAAACATAACTTAAAAGAAAGGAAATACTGCCAGCTGCTAACAGTAAATAAGACATGTTTTATTCACAATTACACACATTTACTTTCGCTATGTCCTTAAACATTAGTGATTCAAGTATTTGTAAAAATGCAACTTTGTTGTAAATAAAATGCTATAATGCCACTTTCAGATACGACCCTCAGCTAAATGAAAACAACCCCTTCTGATGCAGTAGCTTCTTAATTCTCCTCCCAATCATGTATTATTGGGGCTGGCTTGCTGTGCCTACCTTTAGACATTTTCACTCCTCAAACTTTGGAATTCACTCTCTCTTCAATTAACATACTAAAGACATACTGCAGAAACCTGACTACATAGTACACTGTCATGTTATACCGACATATGTGCGACTTGACATATTATCAGTCTAACCTTTGTTGTTGACTTGTCTGCACCATTTTATCTTCTTGTAGACTGCTTCTCGGTACCTCAGCTCACCAATTCACATTGTCTACCAGCCCTAACCTCACCTAATTCTGCTTCCAGAACTACATACCTTTTGGGGATATAAGAAGCATTCTGTTTGCTCTTCCTTAACTGTATTATTAAACGATAGGTTTAGCTTTGACATATTTCTCTGTAATATCATGACATTTTATAGTTATTCTATTAGTATGTACTTAGTTTTGTTTTTGATAGCTTCATAGTCTGCCATTTGTGGTTACTGGGCATGTCATATTACTTACAGTCCACATTTGCACTCTTCAGAGTCAAACATTTTTTTTTTAATGGGACTGAGACTGGGATGCTGGTGGGCTAAAATGACGATGGGTGAAGGCATTAAAATATGGGTCACATGTCTGATGGCAATATCATGCCTGCTGATGTTAAATCTCTGGCACGGAGAAGAAGCTGCTTTAGAAGTGAGTTAATAAAGGAATAATGGATAACGAGATAAGCAATATAGACAGCTTTGGAGTAATGAAGCAAAATACCCTTTAAGTGGCTATATAAAGAAAGTGAATTATTACAAAAATTCAAAAACTTGGACCTTATTGTTCTCCTAGGTAGGTTCCCCTAGCAAGCTCCTATGTGGTTGTAATGGAGGTGGGGGGCTCTGTTACCCAATACTACGCTATTTACATTTAGCTATAAGGTTATTCCACCATCTACACTGAAATAAATCAAAGTTTGTGTTTGTGAGTTTTTTACCCAGAGTATTCTGTGAAAATTTAATCCTGTGATGTTTCTAAATGTACTCCATTTAAACTACTTTTACAATACATTTTTTTTTCCAATTTGTAGCTGGTGTAGTCTGAAATGACCCAAATAAAAGTCAACTAGGTTTAGTGCTGGTACC